>NW_020867077.1:0-90914 GCF_003369695.1 Bos indicus x Bos taurus
CTCTCACTTCCAGCTGATGACCACAACACCACCCTTCTTAATCACTTACCCAATACTCCCTTCTTTACAGTAACTGGAGTGCAGGGCCCACTGTGGTGCGATCAATAGATGAGCGGGACAACGAATGGTCACTCATTGACAGTTGGATGCTTGTGAATGGGGCAGTGTGAGGCACCAAGCAAGGCTGAGCTACACCTGTTGCCTAGGAATAGGGTGGGTTGAAATGAAGCACATCAATATCTAACTGCATAGGATTAGCTCACACTGCTCTGTTACATTTTGAATAGAATAAGAATCACTGTGTGGTTAAGGTTTTGTCCAAGTAGTTCTCAAGGTGGGCTGGCTTTGACGTTCTTGTTGGCTTTGAAATATTAGCTATAATATAGGTGGCACATGCAATCATGTGGCAGCTGTTGGAGGGGTATATATAAGCACTGCTAACTGGCATGCCTGGGAATACAATGAAAAGAATGACGTACAAAAGTTAACAAGCATGTGAAATCAAAATCTGAGGTGGAAAAGGAGTCAGGCAAAAAGATTAAAGCACACTGTACCCAAGGTATCCTTAAGGAATAGAGCAGCATGAGGACAGAGCCATTAGCAGGTAGCCATTGGTTTGCCATATTACTCCACATCCTGTTACTAAGCAACAGTCTTGCCCAGCAACTGGACAGTGCATCGATCGTCCGTGCCAATAAGCAACCAACTATCAGTGAGATACCTACTGGTACTTTTCCTGCTCAGCTATTGTTCAGCTCCACATTGCACCCTACCTGATGATAACTGTCAATGTGGGCCACTGGGAGTGATTCAGTCAAGAGATATTGGTGCATTGGTCATCTGATTCTTTGCCTTTGGGCACCTTACTTTTTTTTTTTTTTTTTTAATCAGGAATGTATTTGTGGTAGATGGGGCAAGTTGACTTTCCCTACTCAATATGAGAGTTGAAGTGTCCCCAACAATATAGTGGAGTAGACTTTTATGACTTTCTTGGCTCTGATGTGTAATTTTATGGAGACGGTGTATAGACCCTTGGGGCAACAGACTGAGGATTCACCAAGTCTTGGGGTCTCTAAAGCTCATTGGAGTAACAAAAACATCCAACCTGTTCTTAATTACTTTTTTTCCATGTTAAGTGCTTGCTCTTAAGTTCCTTAAGCCCCTCACGAACTCCCACTAGGAATGGGGTGGTCGAAAGATGAAATGACTAGACGACTCTGAGGAACAGATTAGGAGTGAAAGGTGTTTTGGTAGAGGTTCATACAGGGATGGAGGAGGCAGGAGTGTTAAAGGGGGACATATAAGTCAAAGAATAAAGGACACTGAAGGAAAGTCTGAGGGTCATGGAAAGAAACACAATGCCCCGGAATCACCACTCCCCAGAATCAGACACACACAGGTGTCAGGGGTGAGAAAGTTTTATCATGGCTTCCCTCAGCACCCACTAACCATGTTGATGGGCACAGTGGTACATTGTGATTTCTAAGGCCCCAAAGCCAGCATTGGCTGGGGGAGTGCCTAGCTGACCAATGACATTGAAGGGTGTGGCTGCTCATTGTCCTGAGAAGGTATATATAGGGAGGTCGGATGCAGAGATTATGGGTTAGGGCCACTTCATGCTATCACATAAGGTAACCAGGAAGCCATGGCAGCCAAAAAGAGTTCCCAATGCAGTGTGCTTCAAGGGTGAAAGGATGAAAGAAGACCGTTTGTCCCCAGAGATACAGAGGCAGTGTGAAGGTAAGATGATCCATCTATTCTCCCCATGTTCTCCATTGACTTTGCTGCCCAAGACCTCTACACTGACCTTGCCTGCCACAAAAGCCCTCATCAGCCCACATCCCTTTTCATGAAATCTCCCTTCCAACTCAATGTTATACCTTTTCCTCAAAACTAATACCCTTCTCTTGTCTCAAGGCATGGAATATGACCATGAGGGTCAGAAGACCTCTAAAAGGAACCTTGAGAAAGATTATCTGATCATATGTCACTCAGTCGAAGAAGGTAAAGAAAACAAGAAAACCAAAGTTTTTCTGTTCCTGTGCACGTAAGAAACTGAATCAAAGCCGAAAAGGATACCAAAATACAAGACAGAGTAAAAGAAGGAGACAGAATCAAAAGAGAAGGTAAGCTCAGCCACCCCAGAATGAGAGACCCTGGAGAAATACAAGCTGGGCAGCGAGTAACTGAAAAGAAAGGTCAGACAGTTAGAATTGTGTCTCCAGAGGTCTGCTTTCTTAGAAATGGCCAACCAGGAAAAGACTGACTCTCACACTAACATAGTAAACTGATGGCTGAGATTAAAATACACATCAAAATGTGAAAAGATGATATTTGTGTGTGTGTGTGTGAATTTTCTGACAGGAAGGCAGGGAAGGAAGCAAAGAGGTGGGCACCTGAGTGGGAAGGGATGTGGGGTCCCAAGAGCTGAGGGAACAGACCCTCAGGTCCCCAGTTAGCCAGAGAGTAGAGGTCTCGACTGGGTCAGGAGTCTGCACTGAAGGTGAATAACCCTGCTTAATTATTCATCTCAGCGGCAAGAAGTAGTGGTGCGGTGTTACGCCATTGTTTGGAACGTGGAGTGACATTAGGGTCTAGACTGCCAGAACCCAGTTGGGAAGAGGGCTTCACGTGGGGATGTTGAATGTCATACTTCCCCTGAGTGAGGCAGGCAGAAATCACCTCCTGGCCACTTGGTCATAATGGGCTTTTGTTGCATCACTCACCTATGCTGTCAGCTAAGGGTGCTCAGGAGGCACAAAATGTGGATAAAACTAAAACCCACAATTAGCACTCCCAAAGACTAAAATAATGTTTGGAGGGATCAGACCAAATATCAATTAGGCCACTGTTATCCTAAGAAATTTGTGGGAACAGTGTGTTCCCAAGGGCAGGGCAGTGGAGGTGGTCTAATCCTAGTGCAGATGACTAACAGGATCACGACACACAGATAATGTTTTTGGGTGGGGGGCACCAAGCAGTTGTGGGATCTTAGTTTCCTGACCAGGGATTGAACCGGTTCCCCTTCTAGTGAAAGCATGGAGTCCTACCACTGGACAGCCAGAGAAGTCAGGACAGAGACTTTTGATAAAATATTAATATAAGACTGTGTAAAAGCTGGTCTTATATTTATCACCATCCCCTAGTATTTCTAAATAACTACAGTCATAAAACATTCTTCCCCAATAAACTCTTTTGTTAGTCCAAGTTCTAAAAGTTTTCGTGGTTTAAAAAAAAAGGATATCAAATATTTAATTTGGTGTTAACTTTCATTTTGACGTGTTTGAATAGTTTCAAGGAGTAGTCAATCAAATATGGAGATATATAAGGCAGAGTCTCTATCCAAAGGAAATCCGTGTGTTTGCAGAGAAATTTTTAGAAACAATTAAAACAGAGTTTCACCATCAGCATCAAAAGAGTTGAGTTCAGATTTTAAGGCAATGCTACAATATCTTTTATCTGGACTGCAGCTCCCTAGTTAAATCTTTCTGGCACTTTAACTCCTGAGAGACACAGTTGATGATTCAAAGTCAGTCAGTGAATGTGATTTAAAATCATTAAGAGTGAAGGAGACCCTGGGTTTGTTGTCCTTTCAAAGGAAGTGGGAGAACTATCAACCCTGCCTGTGAAAATTAGTCAGGTATGCAGATACCAGAATGATATGGACACAGAGCCCTGATAGGTGGGTTCTGTGATTCCAGATCTGTAAATTTTATCACCATTTAACACTATCACACTTTAATGCCCTGTTGCAGGACTGACTGAAATACTTGCTGTTAGGGGAAGGTAACAGATGACTAGGCCTGAAGAGCTGAAAGTGAAAGTTGCTCAGTCATGTCAAGACGGTTGGGGAACCCATGGACTATACAGTCCATGGAATTTCTCCAGGCCAGAATACTGGAGTGGGTAGCCTTTCCTTACTCCAGGGGATCTTCCCATCCCAGGGATGAAGCCCAGGCATCCCACATTGAAGGTGGATTCTTCACCAGCTGAGCCACCAGGAAGCCAAAGAATGTTAGAGTGGGTAGCTTATCCCTTCTCCATCAGACCTTCCCTACCCAGGATTTGAAACTGATGTCTACAGCTTTCGCAGGCAGAATCTTTCCCAACTGAGCTATCAGGAAAGTCCTGAGGTGGACCAAAAGTGGAAGTTAGAGGGCCTTGTTTCCCTAAAGTAGCGCTGGTATATATTTTAATATCCGTGGATATACTGCCACCTTGCAGAAAGAATTAAGGATGCATAGAGTTTAAAAAGGATCCAAGACTCTTAGGGTTAAAAGAGAAAAACATAAACACTAAGTCATTGAAAGTTGGTTGTTGAATCATGCGAATACACCGGGATTCTTGGCCCCTGGAGGAGAAGAATTCAATCCGGGGCCAGAGACGAGGCTTGATTGCTCAGAGCTTTTGTGTAATAAAATTTTATTAAAGTATAAAGAGATAGAGAAAGCTCTTTGACATAGGCATCAGAAGGGGGCAGAAATAGTACCCACCTTGCTAGTGTTAACAATGAAGTTATATAATCCAAAGAATATCTGGAGGTTTGTAAAGGACCTTCATCATACCTATTCCCATGATTTACATTTTAAGGTAACACTGTCCTTAGCAAGATACATCCTTGTAAAGACCAGGTCTAGTCCCATAATTAACATTTTCAGATAACAGAAGGTTGAATCCAAAGACTGTCCTTACGGCAGGATACATTATTGTTATATAATCCTAAGGAATGTGGAGAAAGAACAAAAGTTTGTCCTTTCTTCCTGCTTGAGAATTCCAGACCCCTCTCTCCTTGGGGACCCCTAGACTCGTATCAACCTTCCTAGGAACTGACTCTCTCAGTCATGAGTTGAGAAAAGGTATATACATTTTAGATCACAACAATAAATCAATATCAGACGCCTGTAGCTCTCCTGGAGAAGGACAGTATATTGTGATTCAAACATGACAAGCCCTATTGCAAACGCTGTGTTGTATGGGGGTGGGGTGTTTGCTCATTAGCACTCAGAAAGTGTAGTAGAAACTCTTTATACTTCCCCTTATACAGGTTCACTATGAATAGATTCCAACTGACCCCTCTAACTGTGGCCATAACCACCTCTACTGACTGATACATTGACTTCCCTAAGACTTCTATTTTTCTCTATGACTGGTGTCCATCCTATCTTCTGTGACTCAGAAAATAGTAACCATCTGACAAGCCTAAAGGTCACCTCCCAAGGAAATGTTCTTAATCATTCTCTTGTGTATTAATATTTTCACGTTCTCTAATCACTTGCAGTTCATTACGTGCAATTTGTAGATTGATTCTTGAGTAAGTATCTTATCAGAAATGTATGCCAGAGAGGTAACGGATTAGAAATCAACAGTGTGGGGATATAATATATTATTAGAAGTTGGATTATCTAAGACTGTAAGGGAGAGAATCACTCTTTTCTGCCAAGTATGTCCAAGAATCTGTTTGAAAATATAGTAAAAACCATAAAATAGAGAGTGAATCAGAAGTCAAAGGAACGTAAATGAGAAGCTTATTTTATCAGTCGTCAAGAGGAACTCTATGTCTTTGTATTAAGACCACCATTTGCATGGCACCAAATGCAAAAGCCAAAGCAGTGCCCATGGACTTATGATGAGTGCACAATACTGCTGGCAGTACAGAGGCTTCTCTTGATTGGCAGAGATCAAGAGCAAGTCTATATGCTTAGGGTCAGAACGCATCTGCCCAGGATCACATCCACGTATAAGCGGGAATCAAGTTGGAGTCCCCAAACTTTACATGCTCCTGGCTTGGTCCCCTCACCCCAACGCCTTTCAGACAGGCTTGTCACTCATCTACTGCCTTGAGATGATCATGATTATGTTTCCCCTCACCATCTTTTCAATTAACTGCCGTGGGCAACAATAAAACTGAATGCAAAAGATTGAAGAGGACCCTTACCTTATACCACATAAAAAACTAAACTCAGAGTTGATTAAAGATTTAAATGCAAGATCTGAAACTATAAATCACTAGAAGAAAACATCATGGAGAAGTTGCAACGTTGGTCTTAGAAGTGATTTTATGTATGTGAACACTGAAAACCATAGGCAACCAAAGCAAAAATAGAAAAGCAGGACAACTTCAAACGAATAAACTGCCTCCCACAAAGAACATCAAAAACACATCTACATAAAAGCCAAGCTGATGGTTACCAAATGGCAAGTTGGAGTGGGGAAAGAACTTGGGGGTTGGGGATTAAACATATAATAGACAACCACTATATATAAATAGATAACCAACAAGGACCTACTACAAAACCAGAGGCAACTCTGCTAGAAATTCTATAACAACATAAATGGAAAAAAGATTTTGTAAAGAAATAGATATATTGTATGTGTGCCTGTGCAAGCTCAGTTGAATTAAGATGTGCCTACTCTTTGTGTCCCTGTGGCTGTAGCCTGCTAGGATCCTCTGTCCATGAGATTTTCCAGGCAACAATACCTGAGAGGCTCGTCCTGTCCCTCTGAGCATATCTTCCCAACCCAGGGACTGAACCCAAATCTCCTTCATTGCAGGGTGATTCTTAAACAACTGAGCCAAGTGGGAAGGCCCAAATACATGTATATGTAAAGCTTGAATCACTTTGCTGGACACCTGAAACACAACATGGTAAATCGAATATAGTCGAATGAAAAAAATAAATAAAATGAAATCCATCAAACATGTAGAACAATTAGATCAAAAAAATTAATTGGAAAATTCAGAGAAGATTCCCAAACTTGCTCTCAAAGAAAGATCCACAGGGAGCAGGGTATGAAGGAAAAGGATGATTCAAGTCCTGACGTGTGCCCATTGGAGAGGACTCAGAATATAAGGGGAGATTACACGGGTGGAGATATGCCTGGGTGTGAGTGTTTCGAGCCATATATTGGACCACCAAGTCCTGGGGTCTGACACAGGGAGGAGAACAACCCTTAGATGATTGCAGGGCTATGTGGGACTAACAGGAGGTCTTTGGGAAGCCTGGACTCCCCCTCCAGGAGCATGTGCTCAGGGACTTGCTCCCAAGCCACAATGAAGAGGATAGATTGAGACCGCATTTGTGGATGCCTGTTTCCCAACAACTCCCCACACTTACACACACCCCTGCTTACTCCATGTGGCTGATCTGCACTGGACCAAGGGCTGCCATGACCAGGCAGACAGCTGAGATGTGGGAAACAGAGGTGCATCTGGCCCAGGGCGGCATGTGGGTGGAAGAGCCGGGGTGATGCTCATAGGAGGGCACTTACATAGGGAGCATATCAGGAAAAGTCCTGATCTCTGATGGAGGCCAGACTGCCCACAGCAGATGACCCAGTATGAGCCCCAGAGCCCCATGACGGCCTCACCTGCCCAATAGCACCCCTCTTCAACAGGGCAGGGATAGCAGAGGCTGGGGGAAGTGATCAGCTGTGAGGGACCAAGAAGTCTCAGACCAGAAGGTATGTTTAAGCAGGGCAGGAGACCCCTACTGATGGTGATGGCACAGATGACACGTTGGAAGTAGCCTGTATCTCTGTAAGCAGCCATCCTGGAGATTTGCTCTTTTTGTTATTTTTCTAACCAGAACATCCTCCTCTTGTCCCTCTGTGCCAAGGGTTGCAGTGCTGTGAGAGGGGAGCGTCCATACTTGAGGGAACACAGCCAGATCTGGCCTGACATTCAGCTCTTCTGCTCCAGGACCTTGGGATCCCACCCTGCCCCAATAGGACAGTGAAAGCCACTGAGGAAAAGGAAGTCTCTGCCTCACATCTGGCTTCAGACCTGGTACCACTGAACTTCCCCGCTATAGGTGCTGGCACACCCTAAGGAAAGATGTGACTTGTGGTCCATGGTGCATCAAATCCAGCCTCACCCCCCCCCCCCGCTGACTGAGGTACACACTCTACAGTGATGCTCCCCCACAAGATCACCCCTTCAAGATCATAATAGATAACTGATGCACTTAAATTCAGAGAGGCAGAGACAAATGGGAAGACAGAAGGACTGATCTTCACTGAAAGACTGAGAGGAAGTCATTTCAGTTTGTCAGTCGTGTCTGATTCTTTGCGACACCATGAAACCGCAGCACAACAGGCCTCCCTGTCCATCACCAACTCGCGGAGTCCACCCAAACCCATGTCCATTGAGTTGGTGGTGCCATCAAACCATCTCTTCCTCTGTCGTCCCCTTCTCCTCCTGCCCTCAATATTTCCCAGCATCAGGGTCTTACCAATGAGTCAGCTGTTCGCATCAGGTGGCCAAAATATTGGAGTTTCAGTTTCAACATCAGTCTTTCCAATGAACATTCAGGACTGATATCCTTTAGGATGGACTGGTTGGATCTCCTTGCAGTCCAAGGGACTCTCAAGAGTCTTCTCCAACACACAGTTCAAAAGCATCAATTCTTTGGTGCTCAGCTTTTTTATAGTCCAACTCTCAACCATCCCTGACCACTGGAAAAAACCATAGCCTTGACTAGACAGACCTTTGTTGCCAAAGTAATGTCTCTGCTTTTTATTTTTTTATTTTTAATATAAATTTATTTATTTAATGGGAGGTTATTTACTTTACATATGGTATTGGTTTTGCCATACATCAACATGAACCTGCCACACGTGTACATGTGTTCCCCATCCTGTACACCCCTCCCACCTCCCTCCATATACCATCCCTCTGGGTCATCCCAGTGCACCAGCCCCAGCATCCTGTATCATGCATTGAGCCTGGACTGGCGATTCGTTTCATATATGATATTATACATGTTTCAATCCCATTCTCCTAAATCACCCCACCCTCTCCCTCTCCCACAGAGTCTCTGCTTTTTAATATGCTGTCTAGGTTAGTCATAACTCTCCTTCCTAGGAGTAAGCTTCCTTAATTTTCATGGCTGCAGTGACCATCTGCAGTGATTTTGGAGCCCCAGATAATAAAGTCAGCCACTGTTTCTACTGTTTCCCCATTTATTTCCCATGAAGTGATGGGACCAGATGCCATGATCTTAGCTTTCTGAATGTTGAGCTTTAAGCCAACTTTTTCACTCTCTTCTTTCACTTTCATCAAGAGGCTCTTTAGTTCTTCTTCACTTTCTGCCATAAGGGTAGTGTCATCTGCATATCTGAGCTTATTGATATTTCTCCTGGCAATCTTGATTCCATCTTGTGCATCTTCCAGTTCCAGCATTTCTCATGATGTACTCTGCATATAAGTTAAATAACAGGGTGACAATATTACAGCCCTGATGTACTCCTTTTCCTACTTGGAACCAGTCTGTTGTTCCATGTCCAGTTCTAACTGTTGCTTCCTGACCTGCATAGAGGTTTCTCAAGAGACAGGTCAAGTGGTCTGGTATTCCCAATCTTTTTCAGATTTTTCCACAGTTTATTGTGATCCACACAGTCAAAGGCTTTGGCATAGTCAATAAAGCAGAATAGATCATTTTTTTTAACTCTTTTGCTTTTTTTGATGATCCAGCAGATGTTGGCAATTTGATCTCTGGTTCCTCTGCCTTTTCTAAAACCAGCTTGAACATCTGGAAGTTCACATTTCATGTACTGTTGAAGTCTGGCTGGGAGAATGTTGATCATTACTTTTATTAGCATGTGAGATGAGTGCAACTGTGTGGTAGTTTGAGCATTCTTTGGCATTGCCCTTTCTTTGGGATTGGAGTAAAAACTGACCTTTCCAGTCCTGTAGCCACTGCTGAGTTTTTCCAAATTTGCTGGCATATTGAGTGCAGCACCTTCACAGCATCATCTTTCAGGATTTGAAATAGCTCAACTGGAATATCATCACCTCCACTAGCTTTGCTCATAGTGAGGCTTTCTAAGGCCCACTTGACTCCACATTCCAGAATGTCTGGCTCTAGGTGCGTGATCACACCCATCATGATTATCTGGGTCGTGAAGATTTTTTTTGTTCAGTTCTTCTGTGTATTCTTGCCACCTCTTCTTAATATCTTCTGCTTCTGTTAGGTCCACAGCATTTATGTCCTTTATTGAGCCCATCTTTGCATGAAATGTTCCTTTGGTATCTCGAATTTTCTTGAAGAGATGTCTAGTCTTTCCCATTCCATTGTTTTCCTCTATTTATTTGTATTGATCACTGAGGAAGGCTTTCTTATCTCTTCTTGCTATTCTTTGGTCTCTGCATTCAGATGCTTATATCTTTCCTTTTTCGCCTTTGCTTTTGGCTTCTCTTCATTTCACAGCTATTTGTAAGGCATCCCCAGACAGCCCTTTTGCTTTTTTGCATTTCTTTCCCATGGGGATGTTCTTGATCCCTGTCTCCTGTACGATGTCATGAACCTCATTCCATAGTTCATCAGGCACTATATCTATCAGAGATAGTCCCTTAAATCTATTTCTCACTTCCACTGTATAATCATAAGGGATTGGATTTAGATCATACCTGAATGGTCTAGTGGTTTTCCCTACTTTCTTCAATTTAAGTCTGAATTTGGCAATAAGGAGCTCATGATCTGAGCTACAGTCAGCTCCAGGTTTTGTTTTGCTGACTTTATAGAGCTTCTCCATCTTTGGCTGCAAACAATATAATTGATCTTATTTCGTTGTTCACCATCTGGTGATGTCCACGTGTAGAGTCTTTTCTTGTGTTGTTGGAAGAGGGTGTTTGCTATGACCAGTGTGTTCTCTTGGCAAAACTCTACTAGCCCTTGCCCTACTTTATTCCATACTCCAGGGCTGCCGGTGTCCAGCCCCGGTTGTATCCAGGGATTCCCTCAGGATGACAGCGTCGGCGATTAAGAAATAGCAAAGTCTGAGAGATTTATTAGATGCTCAATAATAACTGGTTTACGCGGGAAATCAATAAAGTTCGTGACACCAAACTTGCTCTGACCACGGAGGCCACAGGCGCCCTCTCGAATAGTGGAAGGTGCCCCACGTTAGGAACCTTCTCGAGCGGGTCTTAGAAGCCCAGGCAAATAAGTGGTCACAGAGGACCCCCGCACTCCAATTTATTTTGGCATGAAGGAAGAACAGAAGAGAAAAGGAGGAAAGAAAACAAGAAAGAATGACACGGGGAGACCAAACTTCAATGAGCAAGGCCCGTAGCTTTATTTTCAATGGGGGTTTTTATACCCTAAGTTGCACATAGAGGATAATAGGGGATGTGAAATCATGCGAAGTCAGCAGTCTTTGATCCTTATCGAAACCAGGGTTTCTTTCCTACAAATTTATTGTATACAAATAGTTTAGGTGATTTACATCATCTTCTGGCCAGAAGGCCTATTAACATTTTATGACTCTTGACAAAGGTTTGTCAACCGTAAGACTTATTTTGTCTAAAAGTAATTATTTTAAGGTTTGGCGCCATCCTCCGAAGGTGTTAGATAATGTTGCATTCCTACAGGGCAGAGGTGCAGTGGGTTTACAACAAAGGAAAGAATTTATTACCTTAAGGTTCTAAAGTTGCTAGCAGCAAGGCCACTACTTATTTTTTCTACATACCAAGTATATTAATTAATACACATTCAAGGATACAATACAGGGGATGTGGAAACTTGGCAGCAAGCATTGGCTCATCAATGAAATCTTTTACTAGTTTTATTTTGACAGTTTCTAACTCTTTGAGAGGCTCTAAGCTATTTGAATATCTTAAGCTTCCCCTGCCTCTCAAGACTGGGAGACTGTAAACAATCATATGCATAGCTGTAGGAGTCCAGGTAAACTTGTCAGGCGAGTTAGACAGCTATCTGAGGGGTTTGGATATAAACACTCCTAATGCCCAGAAACTTATTAACTGGAGCTGAAAGTTAACTCTTTATCAGAGAGAGTAAGATGGTGGTGGGGGACAGCCCCCAGTAAAGTCAGAGGTGAGAGCACAAAGCAGTAAAGTAGGCAGACTCTGGTTTTGGGGGGTAGATGCTCGAGAATATCCAGGAGGACTCCTGAGGCTCGATACCACCTTTGCCTATGCTGAGCCTCCTTTCTCATGACCTTTGCCACAGGCAGAGCTTCTCACACTGGCTCCCGGCACAGGGCCAAATTTTCCTGTTACTCCAGGTGTTTCTTGACTTTCTACTTTTGCATTCCAGTCCACTATAATGAAAAGGACATCTTTTTGGGGTGTTAGTTCTAAAAGATCTTGTCGGTCTTGATAGAACCGTTCAACTTCAATTCTTCAGTGTTACTGGTTGGAGCATAGACTTGGACTAATGTGATATTGAATGGTTTGCCTTGGAAACAAACAGAGATCATTCTATCGTTTTTGAGATTGCATCCAGGGACTGCATTTTGGACTCTTTTGTTGACCATGATGGCTACTGCATCTCTTCTAAGGGATTCTGCCTGCAGTAGTAGATATAATGGTCATTTGAGTTACATTCACCCATTCCAGTCCATTTTAGTTCACTGACTCCTAGAATATTGATGTTCACTCTTGCCATCTCCTGTTTGACCACTTCCAATTTGCCTTAATTCATGGACCTAACATTCCAGGTTCCTATGCAATATTGGTCTTTATAGCATTGGACTTTTCTTCTGTAACCAGTCACATCCACAACTGGGTATAGTTTTTGCTTTGGCTCCATCCCTTCATTCTTTCTGGAGTTATTTTTCCACCAATCTCCAGTAGCATATAGGGCACCTACTGACCTGGGGAGTTCCTCTTTCAGTATCCTATCATTTTGCCTTTTCATCCTGTTCATGCAGATCTCAAGGCAAGAATACTGAAGTGGTTTGCCATTCCCTTCTCCAGTGGACCACATTCTGTCAGACCTCTCAACCCGCCAAACTTGGGAAGCCCCACAGGGCATGGCTTAGTTTCATTGAGTTAGACAAGGCTGTGGTTCTAGTGTGATTAGATTGACTAGATTTTTGTGATTATGGTTTCAGTGTGTCTGCCCTCTGATGCCGTCTTGCAACACCTACCGTCTTACGTGGGTTTCTCTTACCTTGGACGTGGGGTATCTCCTCACTGCCACCCCTCCTACCTTGAACGTGGAGTAGCTCCTCTAGGCCCTCCTGCACCCATGCAGTCACCACTCCTTGGGCGTGGGGTATCAGTCTTGATTATTCACTAGAAGGACTGACGCTGAAGCTGAAACTCCAGTACTTTGTCCACCTGAGGCAAAGAACTGACTCATTGGAAAAGATCCTGATGCTAGGAAGGAGTGAAGGTGAGAGGAGAAGGGGACGACAGAGGATGAGATGGTTGGATGGCATTGGGGATTCGATGGACTTGAGTTTCAGAAAGCTCTGGGAGTTGGTGATGGACAGGGAATCCTGGTGTCCTGCAGCCCATGGGGTTTCACAGAGTCGGACACAACTGAATGAATGAAATAAACTGATTGCAATAGGGAGAAGGTTTTGAACACAAGTTCTTAACGTGTCTCAAAATGGAACAGAAAAATATATTTCATTAACATGGAAGATAAGCAAGGTGAGCAGCAACTGTGTGTGTGTGTGAGTTTGTGTGTGTGTGTGTGTGTGTGTATGTGTGAGATGGGGAAAGAAGTGGGGATGGATGAACAATTAGCATGATGGAGCAGTTTGACAGGAAGTGTTTCTTTCTGTAGTGAGATGATTCTTAGAATGAGCTATTAAGGCAGCCAGAAATGTCGGACTCTTAGCGCTTGCTCAAGCGTGGGGGAAAGCTGAAGTTCAGAGGAGAGAAGCTTGGCTAAAGTTTAGCCAAGCCAAGTCACTGGGTATGTTATGGATGACTGTGAGCACCTGGCCAGTTTCTGCTCTTGTTTACGCAGGGCCAAGTCAGCCCTTCGACAGTATTATTGTTATCAAAATTGCAAGTCTATGTGATAGATGCAGAATGAGGCCCATCCAATCTAAATGTTAGAGTTTGGAACAGGGAAAGGTTTATTACAGATTCATACAAGGATGTGGGTGGCTCTTGCCCTAAGAACCCAAAGTTACTGAACGTTTTCAGTTAAGTAAATTTAAAAGCAAATGTTAGAGAGAGTTGCGGTAAGTTGTTGCAGATTTATTGGTTTCACATCCTTTGTGCTTAACGTTAGATCATGGTCAGGTTACTGTATATTTCTACCAGATGAATGTTATTTTCTGTCCTGACAATAGAGGGCAAAGTCTCAAGGCACAATGCTCACCTTGAAATGTCCCATCCTGGTTAAGCAGAAACAGATCTCAGTTTGCAGCTCCTTCAGGGCAAGGTTCCCACATTCTTCCCAGCTCTCATCCTTGATGGAATCAGGCACCCAGTTCTCACAGACTGAGACCCAGAAAGATGGCCACTGTGAGTAGGTTGCAGAGACAGGGATGGGGGAGAGGTTCACCATTCCTCAAGGCCTGGGCAAAGGCTACTGGAGGGCCTTAGTGATGGCTCTGGAGCCCTACAAGATGCAGTCCCCTGTCTATTCCCTGGAATCTTCAGCTCACCCACTGGCCCAAGGCTGAGTGATCTCCAGGCCCTCCAAAAAAAAGCCTAAATCTGCCTCTTCTCTCACTTTCCAGCTGTTGACCACCACACCACCCTTACTTAATCACTTCCCCAATGGTCACTCCTTGACAGTAACTGGGGGCAGGGCCCACTGTGGTGCTGATCAATAGATGAGCAGGACAACGAATGGTCACTCATTGACAGTTGGCTGCTTGTGAATGGGGCCATCTGAGGCACCAAGCAAGGCTGAGCAACACCTGTTGCCTAGGAACAGGGTAGGTTGAAATGAAGCACATCAATGGCTAACTGCATAGGGCTGTGCTCATTTTGCTCTGTTTCACTGTGAATAGAATAAGAATCACTGTGAGGTTAAGGTTTGTCAAAGTAGTTCTCAAGGTGGGATGGCTTTGACATTCTTGTTGGCTTCCTGTGCCCATGTACCCACCACTCCTTGGATGTGGGGTATCAGTCCTGATTATTCACTAGAAGGACTGACGCTGAAGCTGCAACTCCAGTACTTTGTCCACCTGAGGCAAAGAACTGACTCATTGGAAAAGATCCTGATGCTAAGAAGGAATGAAGGCCAGAGGAGAAGGGGATGACAGAGGATAAGATGGTTGGATGGCATCGGGGATTCAATGGACATGAGTTTCAGCAAGCTCTGGGAGTTGGTGATGGACAGGGAATCCTGGTGTACTGCAGTCCATGGGGTTGCACAGAGTCGGACACAACTGAACAAATGAAATGAACTGATTGCAATAGGGAGAATGCTTTGAACACAAGTTCTTAACGTGTCTCAAAATGGAAGAGAAAAAGATATTTCGTTAACATGGAAGATAAGCAGGGTGAGCAGCAACTGTGTGTCTGTGTGAGTTTGTGTGTGTGTGTGTGTGTGAGGGAAAGAGAGAGAGATGGGGAAAGAAGTGGGGATGGATGAACAATCAGCATGATGGAGCAGTTTGACAGGAAGTGTTTCTTTCTGTAGTGAGCTGATTCTTAGAATGAGCTGTTAAGTGAGCCAGAAATGTCTGACTCAGCGCTTGCTTAAGCGTGGGGAATGCTGAAGTTCAGAGGAGAGAAACTTGGCTAAAGTTTAGCCAAGCCAAGTCACTGGGTATGTTATGGATGACTGTAAGCACTTGGCCAGTCTCTGCTATTTTATAAGAGAGGCCAAGTCAGCCCTTTGACAGTATGGTTGTTATCAAAATTGCAAGTCCATGTGTTTGATGCAGAATGAGGCCCATCAAAACTAAATGTTAGAGTTTGGAACAGGGAAAGATATATTACATTTGATACAAGTATGTGGGTGGATCTTGCCCTAAGAACCCAAATTACTGAAAGTTTTCAGTAAGTATGTTTAAAAGCAAATGTTATAGAGAGTTGTGGTAAGTTGTTGCAGACTTCTTGGTGGCACATCCTTTGTGCTTAAAGGTTAGGTCATGGTCAGGTAATGATGTTCCTATACATCTCTACCAGATGAATGTTATTTTCTGTCCTGACAAGAGAGGGCAAAGTCTCAAGGCTCAACTCTCACGTCGAAATGTCCCATCCTGGTTAAGCAGAAACAGATCTCAGTTGGCAGCTCCTTCAGGGCAAGGTTCCCACATTCTGCCCACCAGTCATCCTTATTGGAGCCAGGCACCCAACCCAATAGGTCCTTTCTCCTCAGGCTGTCCAAGTGAGGAGACCAGTTCTCAGAGACTGAGACCCAGAAAGATGGCCACTGCTATAGGGTGCAAAAACAGGGATGTCGGAGAGGTTCACCGCTCCTCAAGGCCTGGGCCAAGGCTACAGGAGGGTCTTAGTGAGGGCTCTGGAGCACTACAGGAGGTAGTACCCAGTCTATTTCCTGGGACTTCCAGCTCACCCAATGGCCCAAGGCTAGGTGATCTCCAAGCCCTCCAAAAGAACGCCTGAATCTGCCTCTTCCCTCACTTCCCAGCTGATGTCCACCACACCACCCTTACTTAATCACTTCCCCAATGGTCCCTCCTTGACAGTAACTGGGGGCAGAATCAACTGTGGTGCTGATCAATAGCTGAGCACAACAATGAATGGTCACTCATTGACAGTTGTATGCTTGTGAATGGGGCCATCTGAGGCACCAAGCAAGGCTGAGCAACACCTGTTGCCTAGGAACTGGGTGGGTTGAAACGAAGCACATCAATGGCTAACTGCATAGGGCTGTGCTCGCTCTGCTCTGTTACACTGTGAATAGAATAAAAATCACTGTGAGGTTAAGGTTTGTCAAAGTAGTTCTCAAGGTGGGATGGCTTTGACGTTCTTGTTGGCTTTGAAATATTTGCTATACTATATGCACCACATGCAATCATGTTACAGCTGTTGGAGGGGCATATAGATCAGCACTGCTGACTGGCATGCCTTGGAATACAATGAAAAGGATGATGTACAAAAGTTAAACAAGCATGTGAAATCAAAATCTGAGGTGGAAAAGGAGTCAGTCAAAAAGATTAAAGCACAATAGACCCAATGTATCCTTATGGAACAGAGCAGCATGAGCACAGCCCTTTGCAGGTAGCCAGCCATTGCTGTGCCTTATTACTCCACATCCTGTTACTAAACAACAGGGCTTGCCCTGCAATTGGACAGTGCATCCCTGGACCCTGCCCATAAGCAACGAACTATCAGTGAGAAACCTTCTGGTACTTCTCCTGCTCAGCTATTGGTGAGCTCCACATTGGGCCATATCAGATGATAACGGTCAATGAGGGACCACTGGGGAAGTGATTCAGTCAAGAGTCAATGGTGCAATGGTCATCAGACTCTTGCCTTTGGGCATCTTACTTTTTTTTTTTTTTTTAATCGGGAATGTATTTCTGGTAGATGGGGCAAGTTGAATTTCCCTACTCAATATGAGAGTTGAAGTGTCCCCAACAATATTAGTGGAGGAGACATTTAACACTTTCTTTGCTCTGATGGGTAATCATATGGAGATTGTGTATAGACCTTGGGGCAACAGACTGAACATTCACCAATTCATGGGGTCTCTAAACTCATTGGAGTAGCAACAACATTCAGCCTGTTCTTAATTACCTTTTTGCATGTTAAGTGCTTGCTCTTAAGTTCCTTAAGCCCCTCAAGAACCCCCAATAGGAAGAGGGTGGTGGAAAGATGAAGTGACTAGAGGAGTCTGAGGTTCTGAAATGGGGTGAAAAGTGTTTGGTAGAGATTCATACAGGGATGGAGAAGGCAGAGTGTTGAAGAGGGACATATAAGTCAAAGAATAAAGGGCACGAAAGGAAAGTCTGAGGGTCATGAAAAGAAACACCATGCCCCTGAATCACCACTCCCCATAATCAGACACACAGAGGTGTCAGGGGTGGGAAAGTTGGAGCATGGCCTCCCTCAGCACCCACTAACCCATGTTGATGGGCACAGTGGTACATTGTGATGTCTAAGACTCCAAAGCCACCATTGGCTGGGGGAGTGCCTAGCTGACCAATCAGATTGAAGGGTGTGGCTCCTCATTGTCCTGAGAAGGTATATATAGGGAGACCAGAGGCAGAGATTCTGTGTTAGGCCACTTCATGCTATCATCATGACTAAGGTAACCAGGAAGACACGGCACCCAAGAAGAGTTTCCATGCGGTTTGCCTCAAGGGTGAAAGGACGAAAGAAGACCCTTTGTCCACAGAGATACAGAGGCAGTGTGAAGGTAAGATGGTTCCATCTACGCTCCCCACGTTCTCCATTGACTTTCCTGCCCAAGATCTCTACACTGCCCTTGCCTGCCACCAAAGCCCCCATCAGCCCACATCCCTTTTCATGAAATCTCCCTTCCAACTCAGTTGTTATACTCTTTCCTCAAAACTAATACCCTTCTCTTATCTTTCAAGGCACAAAATATGACCATGAGAGTCAGAAGACCTCTAAAAGGAACCTTGAGAAAGAAAATCCGATCATATGCCACTCAGTCGAAGAAGGTGAAGAAAACAAGAAAACCAAACTGTTTTTTGTGTTCCTGTGCACGTAAGAAACTGAATCAATGCCAAAAAGGGTACCAAAATATGAGGCAGAGTCAAAGAAGGAGGCAGAATCAAAAGAGAAGGTAAGCTCAGCCACCCCAGAATGAGAGACACTGGAGAAGTATCACCCGGGAAGCCAGTAAGTGAATAGAAAAGGTTAGACAGTTCAGAATTGTGTCTGCAGCAGTCTGCTTTCCTAGAAATTGCCAACCAGGAAAAGAATGACTCATACAACAACACAGTAAACTGATGGCTGCGATTAAAATAAATATCAAAAGGTGAAAAGATAATATTTGTGTGTGTGTGAATTTTCTGATGGGAAGGGAGGGAAGGAAGCAAAGAGGTGGTCACCTGAGTGGAGAGGGATGTGGGGTCCCGAGAGATTAGGGAACAGACACTCAGGTCCCCAGTTAGACAAACAGTAAGGTTCTGGACTGGATCAGAAGTTTGCACTGAAGATGGATAACCCTGCTTAACAATTGATCCCAGCGGCAAGGAGTAGTGATGTGGTGTTACTGCCATTGTTTGGGACGTGGAGTGACATTAGGGTCAAGATCACCAGAACGCAGATGGGAAGAGGGCTTCACATGGGAATGATGAATGTCGTACTTCCCCTTACTGAGGCAGGCAGAAATCACCTCCTGGCCACTTACATCATAACGGGCTTTGTTGCATCACTCACCTATGCTGTCAGCTAAAGTTGCTCAGGAGGCACAAAATCACCTCCTGGCCACTTACATCATAACGGGCTTTGTTGCATCACTCACCTATGCTGTCAGCTAAAGTTGCTCAGGAGGCACAAAAAGCTGATACAACTAAAACCCACAATTACCACTCCCAAATATTAAAATAATGCTTGGAGGGAAGAGACCAAATATCAATTAGGCCACTGTTATCCCAAGAAATTGGTGGGAGCAGTGTGTTCCCAAGGGCAGGGCAGTGGAGGTAGCCCAATCCCGGTGCAGATGACAAACAGGATCACCACACACAGATAAATTTTTTGGGTGGGGGTCACCATATAGTTTCTGGGATCTTGGTTCCCTGACCAAGGATTGAACCAGTTCCCCTTCTAGTGAAAGCACAGAGTCCTAACCACTGGACAGCCAGAGAAGTCAGGACAGAGACTTTTGATACAAGTATTAATATAAGACTGTGTAAAAGCTGATCTTATATTTATCACCATCCCCTAGTATTTCTAAATAACTACAGTCATAAAACATTCTTCCCCAATAAACTCTTTTGTTATTCCAAGTTCTACAAGTTTTCGTGGTTTAAAAATAAGAGTATGGAATATTTAATTTGGTGTTAACTTTCATTTTGAAATGTTTAAATAGGTTCAAAGAGTAGTCAATCAAATATGGAGATTTATAAGGCAGAGTCTCTAACCAGAGGAATGCCGTGTGTCTTCAGAAAACATTTTAGAAACAATTAAAGCGGAGTTTAACCATCAGCATCAAAAGAGTTGAGTTCAGATTTTAAGGCAATGATATGGTATCTTTCATCTAGACTGCAGCTCCATAGTTAAATCTTTCTGGCACTTTAACTCCTGAGAGACACAGTTGATGATTCAAAGTCAGTCACTGAATGGGATTTAAAATCATTAAGAGTGAAGGAGACCCTGGGTTTGTTGTCCTTTCAAAGGAAGTGGGAGAACTATCAACCCTGCCTGCTGAATTAGTCAGTTAAAGCAGCAACCAGGATGATATGGACAGAGAGAACTTATGTCTACATATAGGTGGGTGCTGTGATTCCAGATCTGTATATATTATCACCATTTAACCCTATCACACTTTAATGCCCTGTTGTAGGACTGACTGAAATACTTGCTGTTAGGGGAAGATAACAGATTGCTAGGCCTGAAGACCTGAAAGTGAAAGTTGCTGAGTCGTGTCTGACTGTTGGTGACCCCATGGACTATACAGTCCATGGAATTCTCCAGGCCAGAATACTGGAGTGGGTAGCCTTTTCTTACTCCAGGGGATCTTCCCAACCCAGGGATCAAACCCAGGTCTCCCACATTTCAGGTGGATTCTTCACCAGCTGAGCCACAAGAGAAGCCAAAGAATGCTAGAGTGGGTAGCTTATCCCTTCTCCAGCAGAGCTTCCCTACCCAGGAAGTGAACTGATGTATCCAGCTTTGCAGGCAGAATCTTTCCCAACTGAACTATCAGGAAAGTCCTGAGGTGGACCAAAAGTGGATGTTAGAGGGCCTTGTTTCCCTAAAGTAGCGCTGGTATATATTTTAATATCCATGGATATACTACCACCTTGCAGAGAGAATTGAGGATGCATAGAGTTTAAAAAGGATCCAAAGACACTTAAGGTTAAAAGAGAAAAATATAAATAATAAGTCATGAGTTGAGAAAGGGTATATCCAAGTAGATCGACAATGATAAACCAATATCAGATGCCTGTAGTTCTCCTCAAAAAAGACAGTATATTGTGATTCAGACATGTCAAGTCCCATTGCAAAAGCTGTGTTTTATGGGGGGGGGGTTGCTCATTAGCACTCACAAAGAGTGGTAGAAACTCTTTATACTTCCACTTATACAGGTTCCCTATGAATAGATTCCAATTGACCTCTCTAGTTGTGTCCATAACAACCTCTACTAACTCATACAATGATTTCCCTAAGACCTTCTACTTTCCTCTATGCTGGTGTCCATCCTATCTTCTGTGACTCAGAAACTAGCAACCATCTGAAGCCAGCCTAATGGTCCCCTTCCAAGGAAATGTTCTTAATCATTCTCTTGAGTATTAATTTTTTCATGATATCTAATCACTTGCAGTTTATTACATGCAGCTTGTATGATAGATTTTTGGGTATGTATCTTATCAGAAATGTATGCCAAAGTGGTAAATGGATTAGAAATCAACAGTGTGGTGATATAAAGTATTATCAGAAGTTGGATTATCTAAGACAGTAACGGAGAGAATTACTCTCTTCTGCCAAATATGTCCAAGAATCTGTTTGAAAATACAGTAAAAACCATAAATTAGAGAGTAGGCCTGAAGTCAAAGGAACTTAAATGAGAATCTTAGTTTATCAGTAGTCAAGAGGAACTCTATGTCTTTGTATTAAGACCACCCATTTGCATGACACCAAATGCAAAAGCCAAAGCAGTGCCCATGGACTCATGATAAGTGCATAATACTGTTGGCCCAGAGGCTACTCTTACTTGGCAGTGGTCAAGAGCAAGTCTATGTGCCCAGAATCAGGACCCATCTGCCCAGGATCACATCCACGTATCAGCGGGAATCAAGTGGGAGTCCCCAAACTTTACATGCTCCTGGCCAAGTCCCTCCCTCCAGTGCCTTTCCTATAGGCTTGTCACTCATTTTCTGCCTTGAGATGATCATGATTAAATTTCCCCTCGCCATCTCTTCAATTAGCCACGATGGACAACTAGAAATCTGAATGCTAAAGATTGAAATTGGACCCTTACCTTATAGCATATAGAAAACTAAACTCAGAGTTGATTATCAACATGTAAATGCAAGATCTGAAACTACAAATCAACCAGAAGTATACATCCTGGAGAAGTGGTGAACGTTGGTCTTAGAAGTGATTTTATGTATGTGACACCAAAAGCATAATAACAAAAGCAAAAATAGAAAATTAGGACTAGTTCAAATGATTAAACTGTCTCCACAAAAAGCATCTCCACAAAAAGCATCTCCACAAAAAGCATTTTGGGCTCCAAAATCACTGCAGATGGTGACTGCAGCCATGAAATTAAAAGATGCTTACTCCTTGGAAGGAAAGTTATGACCAACCTAGATAGCATATTCAAAAGCAGAGACATTACTTTGCTAACAAAGGTCCGTCTAGTCAAGGCTATGGTTTTTCCTGTGGTCATGTATGGATGTGAGAGTTGGACTGTGAAGAAGGCTGAGCGCTGAAGAATTGATGCTTTTGAACTATGGTGTTGGAGAAGACTCTTGAGAGTCCCTTGGACTGCAAGGAGATCCAACCGGTCCATTCTGAAGGAGATCAGCCCTGGGATTTCTTTGGAAGGAATGATACTAAAGCTGAAACTCCAGTCCTTTGGCCATCTCATGCAAAGAGTTGACTCATTGGAAAAGACTCTGATGCTGGGAGGGACTGGGGGCAGGAGGAGAAGGGGACAACAGAGGCTAAGATGGCTGGATGGCATCACTGATTCGATGGATGTGAGTCTGACTGAACTCCGGGAGTTGGTGATGGACAGGGAGGCCTGGCGTGCTGTGATTCATGGGGTCGCAAAGAGTTGGACATGACTGAGTGACTGAACTGAACAGACTGATGTTATAGTAAATTAAATTAATAAATAAAAAAAAAAAGCATCAAAAATACATCTACATAGAAGCCAAACTAATGGTTACCAAATGGCAAGTTTGGGGGAGGGATAAATTTGGAGTTGGGGACTAACATATAAATAGACACCACTATATATAAAATAGATAACCAACAAGGACCTAGTACAAAACCACAGGCAACTCTGCTAGACATTCTGTAACAACATAAAAGGAAAAAGAGTTTGTAAAGGAATAGATAGATGTATGCGTGCCTGTGCAAGCTCAGTTGCTTCAGATGTGCCCTTCTCTTTGTGACCCTATGGACTGTAGCCTGCTAGGCTCCTCTGTCCATGAGATTCTCCAGGCAAGAATACTGGAGAGGCTTGTCATGAGCTTCAGAGCATATTTTCCCAACCCAAGGATTGAACCCAAATCTCCTTCATTGCAGGGTGATTCTTTAACAACTGAGCCAAGTGGGAAGCCCAAATACATGTATATGTAAAGCTGAATCACTTTGCTGGATACCTGAAACACAACATGGTAAATAAAATATACTCGAATTAAAAGGAAAAAAAAAGAATACATCAACATGTAGAACAATTAGCTCAAAAAACTCATCAGAAAATGCAGAAAGATTCCTCAACCTACTCTCAAAGAAACATCCACAGGGAATAGGAGAGGAAGGGAAAAGGATGATTCAAGTCCTGACATGTGCCCATGGGAGAGGACTCAGAATATAAGGGAGATTACATGCTTGGAGATATGCCCTGGGTGTGAGTGGTTCGACTCATATATTGGACACACAAGTCCTGGGGTCTGACACAGGGAAGAGAAACACCCTTAGCTGGTTGCAGGGCCATGTGGACTAACAAAAGGTCTGTGGAAGCCTGTACTTCCCCCTCCAGGAGCATGTGCTCAGGGGCTTGCTCCCAAGCCACAATGAAGAGGACAGATTGAGACCACATTTGTGGATGTCTGTTTTCCCTACAATTGCCCACCACAATACATGCCCTGCTTGCTTCGTGTGGCCAATCTGCACTGGAGCAGTGTCTGCCATGACGAGGCAGAGAGCTGGGATGTGGGAAACAGAGGTGCATCTGGCCCAGGGCAGCATCTGGGTGGGAGAGCCAGGGCCATCCTCAAGGAGGGCACTTACATAGGCAGTGTATCAGGAGAAGTCCTGATCTCTGATGGAGGCCAGACTGCCACAGCAGATGACCCAGTATGTGCCCAGAGCCCATGAGGGCCTCACCTGCCCAATAGCACACCTCTTTAACAGGGCAGGGAGAGCAGAGGCTGGGGGAAGTGATCAGCTGTGAGGGACCACGAGGTCTCAGACCAGAAGCCATATTTAAGCAGGGCAGGAGACGCTACTGCTGGTGCTGGCATAGATTGCAAGTTGGAGGTAGCCTGGACCTCTGTAAGCAGCCAGCCTGTAAATTTGCTCCTGTTTTATTTCTTTGTAACAAGAACTTGCTCCTCTTGTCCCTCTGTGGCAAGGGTTGCAGTGCTGGGAGAGGGGAGCATGCATACTTGAGGGAACACAGCCAGATCTGGCCTGACATTCAGGGCTTCTGCTCCAGAAACTTGGAACCCCACCCTGCCCCCAATAGGACAGTGAAAGCCCCTGAGAAAAAGGAAGTCTCTGCCTTACATCTGGCTACAGACCTGGCACAGCCGAACTTCCCAGGCGATAGCTGCTGGCATACCCTAAGGAAAGATGTGACTTGTGGTCCATCAAATCCAGCCCCACCCCCACCCCCCGCTGACTATGGTAGAGACTGTACAGTGATGCTTCCCCACAAGATCACCCCTTCAAGACCATAATAGATAATTGATACACTTAAATTCAGAGAGGCACAGAAAAATGGGAAGACAGAAGGACTGGTCTCCATTGAAATACTGAGAGGAAGTCAGTTCAGTCGGTCACTCATGTCTGATTCTTTGCGACATCACGAACCGCAGCACTCCAGGACTCCCTGTCCATCACCAACTCCCAGAGTTCACCCAAACCCATGTCCATTGAATTGGTGAAGCCATCTAACCATCTCTTCCTCTGTGGTCCCCTTCTCCTCCTGCCCTCAATCTTTCCCAGCATCTGGGTCTTTTCCAATGAGTCATCTCTTTTCATCAGGTAGCCAAATTATTGGAGTTTCAGTTTCAACATCAGTCTTTGCAATAACACCAAGGACTGATATCCTTTAGGATGGAGTGGTTGGATCTCCTTGCAGTCCAAGGGACTCTCAAGAGTCTTCTCCAACACCACAGTTCAAAAGCATCAATTCTTTGGCCCTCAACTTTCTTTATAGTCCAACTCTCACATCCATACATGACCACTGGAAAAACCATAGCCTTGACCAGACAGACCTTTGTTGCCAAAGTAATGTCTCTGCTTTGTTTTTTATTTTTAAGGTAAATTTATTTATTTTATTTGGAGGCTAATTAGTTTACAATATTGTATTGGTTTTGTCATACATATAAATGAATCTGCCACAGATGTACACGTGTTCCCCATCCTGAACCCCCCTCCCATCTCCCTCCATGTACCATCCCTCTGGGTCATCCCAGTGCACCAGCCCCAAGCATTCTGTATCATGCATCAAACCTGGACTGGAGATTCATTTCATATGATATTATACATATTTCAATGCCATTCTCCCAAATCATCCCACCATCTCCCTCTCCCACAGAGTCTTTGCTTTTTAATATGCAGTCTAGGTTAGTCAAAACTCTCCTTCCAAGGAGTAGCTCCCTTTAATTTCATGGCTGCATTCACTATCTGCAGTGATTTTGGAACCCAGAAAAATAAAGTCAGCCACTATTTCCCCATCTATTTCCCATAAAGTGATGGGACCAGATGCCATGATCTTCGTTTTCTGAATGTTGAGCTTTAAGCCAACTTTTTCATTTTCATCAAGAGGCTCTTTAGTTCTTCTTCACTTTCTGCCATAAGGGTGGTGTCATCTGCATATCTGAGCTTATTGATATTTCTCCTGGCAATCTTGATTCCAGCTTGTGCTTCTTCAAGCCCAGCGTTTCTCTTGATGTACTCTGCATATACTTATAAGTAGGGTGACAATATACAGCCTTGACACACTCTTTTTCCTACTAGGAACCAGTCTGTTGTTCCATTTCCAGTTCTAACTGTTGCTTCCGGACCTGCATAGAGGTTTCTCAAGAGACAAGTCGGGTCATCTGGTATTCCCATCTCTTTCAGAATTTTCCACAGTTTATTGTGATCCACACACTCAAAGGCTCTGGCATAGTCAATAAAGCAGAAATAGATGTTTTTCTGGAACTCTCTTGCTTTTTTGATGACTTAGCCTATGTTGGCAATTTGATCTCTAATTCTTCTGTCTTTTCTCAAACCAGCTTGAACATCTGGAAGTTCACGGTTCACATATTACTGAAGCCTAGTTTGGAGAATTTTAAGAATTATTCTACTAGCATATGAGAAGAGTGCAATTGTGTGGTAGTTTGAACCTCTGACCAAATGACTAAATAACAGATAAATAATTAACTAGGTACAGAGTCCAAATAATTAGTAATAATAATGCTAACTGGACTAGAAAATGGAGAAGGCAATGGCAACCCACTCCAGTACTCTTGCCTGGAAATTCCCATGGATGGAGGAGCCTGGTGGGCTGCAGTCCATGGGGTCGCTAGGAATCAGACATGACTGAGCGACTTCACTTTCACTTTTCACTTTCATGCATTGGAGAAGGAAATGGCAACCCACTCCAGTGTTCTTGCCTGGAGAATCCCAGGGACAGGGGAGCCTGGTGGTCTGCCGTCTATGGGGTCGCACAGAGTCAGACACGACTGAAGCAACTTAGCAGCATTAGCAGCAGCAGAACTAGAAAAAATAGGCAAACACCATGAAAATTCTAACAAGGAATCAGAAAATATAAAAAAGAACCGGACAAAGCTGAAGAATACATTAACAGAAATTAAAAACAAACAAGAATTAACAGCAGACCTGACAATAACACAGAGTGAATAATAATGGAAATCACCAATTCGAATAGCTAAAAGAAATTCCACCCCCCCCCCACCAAAAAAACAAAACAAAACAAAAAACACAAAACAATGAGAACAGTTTAAGTGACCTACGGACAACATTCAGCTTATCAGCATTCATATTATAGGTGTCTGAAAAGAACAAAAGAGAGAAAAGATGGTAAATTGTATTTGATGAAATTATGACTGAAAACTTCCCAAACCGGAAGATAGTACAGAAATCACACAGGGTACCAAACAAAATAAACCAAAACAAACCCACACTAAGATACAGTATAATTAAAATGGCAGGAGTTAGAAATAAAGAGACGATTCAAAAGGCAGCAAGAAAAATCACAGAATCACATAAAAGGGAAACTCCGTAAGGCTATCTGCTAAATTTTGTATAGAAACCTTGCAGGCCAGAGTGAGTGGCATTATATATTGATATTTCAAGTGTTGAAAGAGAAATACTTACAACCTGAATATCTACCCAGTAAGATTATCATTCAGAATGGAAAGAGATAAAGTGCTTCTCAGACAAGCAAAAATTAAGAGTTCATCAATACTAAACTGGAAAAGGCAGTGGCACCCCACTCCAGAACTCTTGCCTGGAAAATCCCATGGACGGAGGAGCCTGGTGGGCTGCAGTCCAGGGGGTCGCTAGGAGTTGGACACGACTGAGCGACTTCACTTTCACTTTTCACTTTCATGCATTGGAGAAGGAAATAGCAACCCACTCCAGCGTTCTTGCCTGGAGAATCCCAGGGATGGGGGAGCCTGGTGGGCTGACGTCTACGGGGTCGCACAGAGTTGGACACGACTGAAGTGACTTAGCAGTAGCAATACTAAACTAACCCTGAAATAAATGTTAGAGGATCTTCTCTAAATAGAAAAGAAGAAAGAATTTGTGGGAGAGGGAGAATTCCACTAGTTAAGACACTAGCCAAGATATGAAAGCAAACCAAATGCTCATCAACAGATAAATGAAAAAAGAAGCAGTATTGTATACACAGCTACACGCACGTGCGTGTGCGTGCACACACACACACACACACACACACACACAATGGGATATTAGTCACAAAAAAGAATGAAAATTTGCTATTTGCAACAATATGGATGGACTTGTGAGGAATTTTCCTTAGTAAAATAAGTCAAGTTAGAGAACCAGAAAGACAAATACTCTGTAATATCATCTGTATGTGGAATCTAAAAATGCAACAAACTAGTGAATGTTACAAAGAAGAAGCTGGCTTAAATCTCAACAGTAAAAAATGAAGATCATGGCATCTGGTCCCATCACTTCATGGCAAATAGATGGGGAAACAATGGAAACAGTGACAGAATTTATTTTCTTGGGCTCAAAAATCACTGAATATGGTGTCTGAAGCCATGCAATTAAAAGACACATGCTCCTTGGAAGAAAAAATAGAACAAACCTAGACAGCGTATTAAAAAGCAGAGACATTACTTTGCCAACAAAGCTCCATATAGTCAAAGTTATGGTTTTTCCAGTAATCATGTATGGATGCAAGAGTTGCAGCATAAAGAAAGCAGAGCACCAAAGAATTGATGGTTTTGAACTGTAGTGTTGAGGAAGACTCTTCAGAATCCCTTGGACAGCAAGGATCCCACCAGTCCATCCTAAGGGAAATCAGTCCTGAATATTCATTGGAAGGACCGAAGCTGAAGCTAAAGCTCTAGTACTTTGGCCAACTGATGCAAAGAACTGACTGATTGGAAAAGACCCTGATGCTGGAACGACTGAAGTCTGAGGAGAAAGGGACAACAGAGAATGAGATGGTTGATTGGCATCACCAACTTGATGGACATGAGTTTGAGTAATCTCTGGGAGTTGGTGATGGACAGGAAAGCCCGACGTGCTGCAGTCCATGGGGTCGCAAAGAGTCCAACACAACTGAGTGACTGAACTGAACTGATAGTGATAGGGAGAATACTTTGACCACAAGTTCTTGACATGTCTCGAAATAGAACAGAAAAATATGTTTCTTTTACATGGAAGGATAACCAGGGCAAGCAGGAACTCTGTGTGTGTGTGTGTGTGTGTGTGTGTGATGGGACAAGTGATGGGAATGGATGAGCAGACAGTATGATGGAGCAGTTTAACAGGAAATCTTTCCCTCTGTAGTGAGATGATTCTCAGAATGAGCTGTTAAGGGAGACAGAAATTTCTGAATCTTAGTGCTTGCCCAAGATTGGGGAAAAGCTGAAGTTCAGAAAAAAGAAGCTTGGCTAAAGATGAGTCAAGCCAAATCAGTGGGTGTTTTATGGATAACTGTGAGCATTTGGCCAGTCTCTTCACCATTACTTTGCACACATTACTTTACTTTTTCATTACTTTGCCAACAAAGGTTCGTCTAGTCAAAGCTATGATTTTTCCAGTTGTCATGTATGGATGTGAGAGTTGGACTGTAAAGAAAGCTGAGTGCCAAAGAATTGATGCTTTTGAACTGTGGTGTTGGAGAAGACTTGAGGGTCTCTTGGACTGCAAGGAGATCCAACCAGTCCATCCTAAAGGAAATCAGTCATGAATATTGATTGGAAGGACTGATGCTGAAGCTGAAACTGCAATAATTTGGCCACCTTATGCAAAGACCTGACTCATTTGAAAAGACCCTGATGCTGGGAAATACTGAAGCCAGGAGGAGAAGCAGATGACAGAGGGTGAGATGGTTGGATGGCATCACCGATTCAATGGACCTGAGTTTGAGTAAGCTCTGGGAGCTGGTGATGGACAGGGAAGCCTGGCATGATGCAGTCCATGGTGTTGCAAAGAGTCAGAGACAACTGAGTGACTGAGCTGAACTGAACTGAACTGGCCAGTCTCTGCTGTTATTTAAGAGAGGCAAAGTCTGTCCTTAGACACAATTGCTGTTACTGAAAGCACAAGTCCATGTGCCTGACACAGAATGAGACCAATGAAAACTAAACAGTAGAGTTTGGAACAGGGAAAGGTTTATTACAGATGCATACACGGAGTAGGGTGGCTCATGCCCTAAGAACCCAAGTTTCAGCAAGTCCCTTTAAAAGCAAATGTGAGAGTGGGGTGTAGTTAGTTGTTGAAGACTTCTTGGTGTCAGATCCTTTGTTCTTGAGGTCAGGTCATGGTCAGGTAATGATGTTCCTGTAAATCTCTACCAGATAAATGTTATTCTCTGTCTTAACAAGGAAGAGAAGTCTCAAGCCACAGCTTTCACCCAGCAATATCCCAGTCCTGGTTAAGAGGAATCAGATCTCAGTCAGCAGGTCTTTCAGGACCACTTCCCACATTCTGCCCAGCTATCATGCCTGACGGATCCAGGCGCCCTACCCAATAGGTCCTCAGTCTCCTCAGACCGTCCAAATGGGGAGATCAGTTCTCAAAGACTGAGACCCAGAAAGATGGCCACTGCTAGTAGGTTGCAGAGACAGGGATGGGGGAGAGTTCACCGCTCCTCAAGGCCTGGGCCAAGGCTAGTGGAGGGCCTTAGTGAGGGCTCTGGAGCACTACAGGTTGTAGTCTTCAGTCTGTTCCTTGGGCCCGCCAGCTCACCCACTGACCCAAAGTTGGGTGATCTCCAGCCCCTCCAGAAGAATGCCTGAATCTGCCTCTTTTCTCATTCTCCATCAGATGACCACCACACCACCCTTGACTTAATCACTTCCTCAGTGGTCCCTCATTGACAGTAACTGTGGGCAGGGCGCACTGTGATGCTGATCAATAGCTGAGCAGGACAACGAATGGTCACTCATTGACAATTTCTGCTTGTGGATGGGGCTCTCTGAGGCACCAAGCAATGGTTCAGCAAGACCTGTTGCCTAGTAACAGGGTGGCGAGATATGAGGCACAACAATGGCTTTCTTCTGAGGACTGTGCTCATGCTGCTCTGTTACATTGTGAAGAGAATAAGAATCACTTTGAGGTTAAAGTCTGTCAAAGTAGTTTTCAAGGTGGGCTGGCCTTCACATTCTTGTTGGCTTTGAAACATTAGCTATACTATATGCTGAGCATGTGGTCAAGTGACAGTTGTTGGAGAGGCTTAGAGATAATCACTGGTGACAGGTATGCCTGGGAATACAATGAAAAGAATGATGAGCAAAAGTTAAATAAGTGTGTGAAACCAGAATCTGAGGTTGGAAATGAGTTAATCAAAAAGATTCCAGCACACTGGACCCAAAGAGTCCTTATGTAACAGAGTAGCATGAGCACATCCTTTAGAAGTGAAGTGAAGTGAAGTGAAATCACTCAGTCGAATCTGAGTCTTGGTGACCCCATGGACTGTAGCCTACCAGGCTCCTCCATGCATGGGATTTTTCAGGCAAGAATACTGGAGTGGGTTGCCATTTCCTCTCCCGGGGATCTCCCCGACCCAGGGATTGAACCCAGGTCTCCCACATTGTAGGCAGATGCTTTAACGTCTGAGCCACCAGGGAAGTAGCCAAAGTAGCCACTGCTGTGCCTTATTACTCCACATCCTGTAACTAGGCAACAGGTCTTTCTTAGCCATTGGTCAGTGGTTCCATGGGCCCCACCCACAAGCAACCAACTATCAGTGAGATACCTACTGGTACTTGTCCTCCTCAGCTGTTGGTCAGCACCACAGTGGGCCCTACCTACTGATAACTGTCAATGAGGGACCATAGGGAAAGTGATTCAGTCAAGAGTCGGTCGTGTGAGGTGACTGGTGGTGAGCTGACTCTTGCCGTTGACCAACTTAGAAGTTATTACAATAATGAGGATACATTTCTGGTAGTGGGGCAAGTTGAAGTTTCCTACTCAATATGAGAGTTAAAACATCCCCAAAAATATTAGTGGTGGAGACTTTTGAGACTTTCTTTGCTCTGATGAGTAATCTTATGGAGACTGTGTATTGGCCGTGGGGCAACAGACGGAGGATTCACCAAGTGTGTGGGTCTCTAAAGCTCATCAGAGTAGATAAAACATCCAACCTCTTTTTCATTCGTTTTTTCCACTGTGCATGCTTGTTCTTAAGTGCCTTATGCCCTTCAAGAAACCTGAACAGGCAGAGGGTGGTCTAGAGATGAAGTGATTAGAGGACTCTGAAAGGCTGAAGTGGGATGGAAAGGGTTTGGCAGAGGTTCATAGAGGGATGGAGGAGGCAGTAGTGTTTTATGGTGACACATAAATCAAAGGATAAAGGGAACTGAAGGGAAATTTGAAGGTGATGAGAAGAAGGAAGGAGAAGGTGCAGGGAGATGGGAAGGGGTAGGTATTTGGTAAGTTAGTAGGCAGAGAGCCCATGTTTCTGAGGCCACTGGAATTCTAAATTGTCTTTAGCAAAAACTTTTGCCAGTTTTTAAAGAGTTTGAATTCAGTTAAGGTCATAATGGTAGAGCAGAGAAAGAAAAGGGAGCAAACAGAGTAAGGATTTACCCACAGGATTTCAGTCAGGAGGTTGAGGGGCCTCCTAGGGTAAAGCAGTTGGAGATTAATTCCCTATTGAATTAAACTCCAAGAGGATAATAGGAAGACAATTAACAGAGGAGGCTGGGCCCTGCCCAGACCACATATCTCTCATTCCTGAAGAAATCAAGAGACCTCCCTTTGCCACACACACACAGAAAAGACTCCTTGCAGGCTGAAAGGGGAACAATGTCAAGGGATGCTGTCTCTACCCAGATGCCTTTTTGGTAAAATCCACTTGGTTAAGAGATGTGTGCACACACATGAGAAGATCCTAACATACACCAAAATGGACTGTGAACCAGGCAAATCAGAATGATTGGCCCAAAGGAAACCCAGAAGATATGCCTCATAAAAGTAATTCAAACTGCCATGAGGGCACAAACTCAGGAACTCTCCCTCTGTGTCTGCCTTTGTGCCTATCCATACGTACTCTTTGCTTTTCCTGTTAATAAATACTTTACTTGTCTTACTACTTTTTGTCTTTATGGGAATTCTTTTCTTCAAAGCCTAAGGGCCAGGCGCTTGTCACTGACCACTGATCTAGGATCTGGTACTCTCACATCTGTGACCCGGCCTCAATCTCTAGCTGGGAACCAAAGCCCCACTTCAAGTTATTGCAGGCCCAGACTACCAGAGATCAGATTTATTAATCAAATCAGATATAAGACCTTAAAGGGGCCTGGAAAATGTCCTGCTTGATTATTCCTTTGTACAGTCCCTGTCTGAAATGCCAAAAATATTTCCTCCCCCAGTTCCCATTAGGTGAGTCAGGAATGAGTCCTCACTCAAAATGCCAGAGAAAAACTTCTTTATTCAAAAAAATCAAAATAACTCCTTATTATGCTATAACAGACTTGACTTCCAGAGCACTGCTTGAATTCCCAAATTCATCAACAAGAGAGTTCAAAGGATCTGCAAGGTGCAGTTAGTTATCTGGGCAGGAATGACAGAGTCCCATATGGGAAGTCCAATCCTGATCCAACTCCTGGCCATATGAAACTGTCAAATAAAAATTAAGTCAGAAAGACTTCAGTCAAAAAGACCATTGCAATAGGGAAAGTCCACTAACCACAAAATTTGCAGGCATCTCAAAATGAAACAGAAAAGCATTTTTTTTTTAAATAGAGGGATAAGTAGGGCTAGCAGGAATTTTGCTGGAGTATGAGGGGATTGTGGGGGTGAGAAGGCAGCATGAGTAGGGCAGTTTAACAGGAAATGTTTGTCTTGTGGACAGCCAGCAGTGAGTTTCATCTTAGTGCTTGCTTAAGCTTGAGGGTGAGCCAAAATGTGAGGTTTGTGGAGAGAAGCCTGAATAACATTTGGTCAAACCTGTGGATGAAAGCTTGCCTGCCACATCAGTAAACAAAGGATGCAGCAGCCATTAGGCCAGCAGCCAACTCCTCCCAACCCTGTGTACCCTGAGGGGATTCAAGAGGGAGACAAGCAGGATTCTGGCCCTAGATAGTTAAGATGCATATCAAAAGAATGATTTCAATGACTTCAGTGAGCCCAGACTCTTGCATCTTCCTATACACAGAAAAGTGCTACATTTATTAACTTGACATGTCTGGTTTTCTGTAATTAACAGTCATCTTTTGATGTTCCGGCTACCTAGTTTTCATTGCACAACTCCCATATATCCTGGCTCCTCCCTTACCTCTTTGGAGCAGTCCCTTAGAGCCATCTCAGAGGATGTCTCCAGGGCTTAAATCCTCAGTTTTGTCCAGCAAATAAAACATAATTCTCAACTTTTACGTTGTGCATTTAGTAGACAAACCAATGGGTAAGTTCTGAGTAACTGTGAGCCATTACTGTTTTGAAAATCTTTCTGAATTCCCACTTTGCCTCTCTCTTCATGTTGGTAATGAAGAGGAAAAATTAAAATTTTACATAACCTCCTGCTGGTTCTGCCTCTGTAACTCAGCTTGCTCCTTGCAAAGTCTGGATCATGTAGGTCATGTAGTCTCAGAAAGTGGGGACTTTCAGTACTAGGAACTGGAATTTATCTCACTCACCCTTGTCCTGCTCTTTGCAATCGCCCAGCCCCTGTGAATCTACTTAATCATGCCTGTCCAGGTCAGGCATCCTCCTCCCCATCTTGACCACTGTTCCCACGCCCATGAAACCCTTTAGTTTAAACCATCCTGTTAACAGGCAGTGTTGCCCACTATCGTCTGTCTATAAAAACCCTATAACCCCTTTGTTCAGGGCTCAGAGCTGGAGTGTTAACTCCTCTGGGCCCGCCAGCATTAGAAATCTGAGTTCTCCAACTCTCCAAGTGTGGTGCTTGGTTTCTCGATTACTGCTTCCTGAAACAGTATTGCTCAGTGAGCTCAAGAATGATAAAAACATCAACTTTAGAAAGTCAAAGCCTCAGGATAGCCAAGTTTCCAGTGTAACCATGACCTCAGCTTGAGTCTCAGGCTTCCCTGGTCAAACTTCAATGAGATCCTAACCTTTTCAAATATCACAGACATGTTTACCCAGAGCTCTTTCTGCTACTGTCTTAGAATAACTACATAATGATGATCCACAGCTTTAAATAAGCAGCTATTTCACAACTATTTTTCTGAGATAATCTCAGTTCCCTACACAACACAGACACTGTCACTAAAATTTCAGGGGGAATTATAATCACTTTCCAGCAAGGGAATGAGATCATGGTGTCCCCAACTTTTACTCAGGGCTCAAATGGCCGCTTTCCATACCTGTTGACTGTGAACAGTCCAGCCATTGTCCCCACAGGAAATGGCACTTGGTAAGTCACTTTTTTTTTTTTTCTGAGATAGTTCTCATATTCCTAAAAAGAACTGTATCTGGATACAACAGTATCGCCCGCTGGTGTGCGACACAGTTTACAATTATACAGGGGAGATTTTATTTTTTAATGGAAGCAGAGGCAGGAGCCACCCTTGTCTACCAGCTTCAGGATGACATGGCATGCCTACATGGACAAGCAACCTCACCTGCCAATTAAGCAAACAAAGGATGTTTTGGACAGCCAGTCAGCAGCCGCTGAAACTGTCCCTGAAGGTGCACCCTGAAGGGCCCGGGGTGGGAAACACCGTGATTCTAGCCCTAGATAGCTGAGATGAACATCAAAGGAATGATTTCCATGAGCCCAGGCTTTTGAATCTTTCCATAGAAAGAAAAGCGCTAAATTACTCAACCAGGGATGTTCATTTTGTGCTTAGCGGTAACATTTTCTTATTCCATTACATGTTTTCTTTTTTCCCACCAAAAACTCCTATATACCCTGGCTCCTCCCGTACCTCTTTGAACAGTTCCTCAGAGCCCTCTGAGAGGCTGTTTCCTGGGCTCTGGTACAGTCCAAACATAACTCTCAACTTTTAGGTTGTGTGTTTTTCTTCAGTCTACACCTCCTCCATATTCACCACCACGGTCCTGTCTGAAGTCTTTTTGCGCTGACTGAAAATCCTGAACTTCACAAAACTCTCACCCTTAGGATTATGCGTATTGGTCTGTGAGCTCCAGACCAAAGGCCTCGGCCTGGCGCTGTGGGAACTACATCACCCAGAAGGGGCTGCATCTGAGCGTAGTTGAACCAATGAGGAGGCGGGGGAGGGACGTTTCCGTGCCTTACAGGGGCCACTTTGGGGCTGGGCTCCTGGCTTGGACTTCCAGGTGGTTACTTTATCTGTTCTTGGCTTGGTCCCGGGGCTTAGAGGTTCCCAAGCAGTGTCACACCCAAGCGGGCAGAAGAGAAAGCATGGTCCGCACTGCACAGAGGCGGGTCTGAGGCTTGGCAGCGTTACCACCCCTGTCCCGGAATGGGAACTACAAAGCCCGGTTCGCTGCCCTTGTTGCCAGCCTCTGCTGGCTCTGGTGGTGGCCTCTGCACTGATGGGCCTACACAGGTGGGTGCTGCCATTCCCAGATCATCACCCAAATCCTAAAGTCCCTAGATGAAAGTGCCTGCTCAAGGCACTGAAGTGCAGGCGACCATGTCCAGGACAGAGGTGTGCTCGTGAGTGATGTCCCCTCCTGACAGCCAGTGAGAAAAGATGTGGGACAGATGCAAGCAGAGGGACCAGCATGTGCAAAGGCTTGGCTGTGCGACTGAATCCGGAGCATCTGGCAAACTTAGGATCCCTGTGCCGTCCGCAAGGAACCGAGCGTGAGGGGAGGAGTCACATCTGGAACCTTCATTCCTAGGGCTTTGCAGGCCCTGGGGAGTTGTGACCAGAAAAGGGACACAATCTGGGTTAATATTTTCAAAGTTTCCCAAGGGTTGCTCAGGGAAAATAAGGAGGTGGAGGGAGCGGTGATGAAGTTGGAGGCAGGGAAGTCAAAGAGGAGGCTGCTGGCAGTTTTGCTGGGCCAGGCCAGAGTGATGGCAGGGAGGAGAACCAAGCCTTCAGGCCTCCCTGCTGTATCAGATAATGTTAAAGAAGAAGGAAGAGAGTGAAGGACCATCCTTAGATTGTTTTCTATTTGTTTGTTTTTCTTTCTCTTCCTTTATTTTTTCCCCCTGAACTTCTGGAAGAATGGAGATGGAGAAGTTGAATGGAGGGAGCTGGTTGTGTGTTGGAGGAATGTCAGAGGTTGACTTTTGGATGGGGTTATTCTGAGATGTTCAAAAGTGTGTGTGTCTGTGTGTGTCACATAGACATCTGGACAAGCATGTCTGCAGTTTTAGCAGGGGTCTAGGATGGAGATATTCAGAGAACTTTAGATGTGGAGCTGGGTACAGCCAGGGGATCAGATTTAGGGGTGGGAATCTTAAGGTTATTTCAAGTGGGCCTGAAGTGACAGAGGGAGGGGCTGGAGATTAGATACCTCAGGTGGGCAGCCACAAAACTGCCATGAGGAGGGAGGTGCCCTCAGTCCCAGTGCTTCTGGCTGTTACCTGAGGGAAGAGAGGCCCATGTGTATCAGGAGCCAGAGCTAGGGAATGGTCTATATTCATTGCCGTGTGGACTTAGCAAGATGTTGAATCTACTCCCTGGGAACAAGAGAAGCATCAGCCAGGCCAGACCAGTGTGTCAGATCCTCCACCACAACAAGCCCCTTGGCAAGAGGAGTGATCCAGTGTTCTGATGGAAATTTCCTTGAGCAGGCTGACCTTTGGGGATGGACATGCACAAGGCCAGCTGCAGTGCTAAGACAGCTAGCGTCCCACTGGCCTGTTGAGACCCATTCTCCAGAATTTACTTATGAAATAATTGCTTCTTTAAACATTTCTCTAAAGAAAAAACACACAAAGGATATTTAAAGCTTATGGATTTAACTAGTTAAATGTAGGCAAATTCTTACTAACAGTTGGAAAAATTACCATACCTACAAACATTTGAATAAAATCAAAAATCAAAATGAAAAATCAACAAGAGAATCCACCACAATGAGAAGTTCAAGCACAGGAACTAGAGAATAGCCCCCACTCCCTACAACCAGAGAAAAGCCTGCACAGCAATGAAGGCTCAGCACAGCCAAAAAATAAATGTTTTTGTTTGTTGTTTGTTTGTTTGTTTTTAAGTAGGATGCTGCAGCATTCTCTGCTGGTCCAGAGGTTAAGACTCTGAGCTCCGGAAACAGGGCAGGGGGTAGGTTAAATCCCTGGTCAGGGCACTAGATCCCACATGCCACAACTGAAAACCCCACATGCCACACCTAAGACCCAGCACAGCTGATTAAAGGAATGTTTAAAAGTTGGATGCTGTTAATCTCTCACCAAGAGAAAACTCCAGTAACATTTTAGTGAAATAAAATTAAAAAAAAAAAAAAAAACTTAAAGATCTTATTTTGCAAGTTCTCTTGGTTGATAGCAAAAATTTTCTCAAAATATGCAGTTGTTCTAAAAAAAATTGAAAATACAGAAACTAAAACCCAACCATAAATGTGTAGGGAACAGCAATTACTATAGCATCTGGCCACCACACACAGGAATGCACATGTACCCAGGTCCAGCCCCAGCTGGATCCAGGGGTTCCCTCGGGATGATGGCGTTGGCAAAAAGGATAGCAAAGGGGAGAGACAGAGGCTTGATCTAACTGGTTTTCGCAGAAAGCCAACAAAGCCTGTGACACCAGACTTGCACTGACCACGGAGGCCACAGGTGCCCTCTCGAATAGCTGAAGGTGCCCCACCTTAGGCACCTTCCTGAGTGGGTCTTAGAAGCCCGGGCAGGTAAGTGGTCTCAGAGGGCCCCAACGCTCCAATTAGTCATCCTGAAGGAAGAACAGAGAAGAATAGGAGAGAAAAGGAAACAAGAACGACATGGGGAAACCAAGCCTGATGAGCAAGGTCCGTAACTTTATTTTCAAAAGGAGCTTTTATACCCTAAGTTGTACATAGAAAATAATAGGGGGTGCAAAGTCATGCAAGGTCAGCAGTCCTTGACCCTTATCAAAACCAGGCTTTCTTTCTGCAAACTTATCATATACAATCTTTAGGTGATTTACATCATCTTCTGGACAGGAGATCTGCTAACATTCTTCTTCTGATAAAGGTTAGTCAACCAGAAAAACTTATTTTCTCCAAAAGGTGATTTTTCTTAAAGTTTGGTGCCACTCCCTGAAAGCAATAGATAGAGTTGCATTCCTATAGGGCAAAAGGTGCAGTGGGGGATAACAAGGAAAGAATTTATTAACTCAAGGGTCTAAGGTTGTTAACATCAAAGCTTCTACTTATATTTTTATATACCAACTATATTAACCAATACACTTCCAGGGTCACAGTGGGTAAGGGATATGGAAACTTGGCAGCAAGCATTAGCTCAACAAAGAAATCCTCTACTAGTTCTATTTTAACAATTTCTAACTCCCCAAGAAGCTCTGCATTGTTAGAATATCTTAAGCTTCCCATGCCTCTCGTGGTTGGGAGGCTGTGAACAATCACATGCATAGCTGTAAGAGTCCAGAAACCTGTCAGGCAAGTTAGAAAGCTATCTGAGGGATTTGAATTGGAACACACCTATTATATCCTGTAGACTTATTAACTAGGGCTCTAAGTTGATTTTCTTACAGAGAAAGGTGGTCGGGGATAGCCCCCTGCCAATGTCAGAAGAGTTGGTGAAAGTCGTAAAATAGTAAAACAGACAGATTCTGGTTTTGGGGTAGATGCTCGAGCAGGTCCAGGGGGCCCCTCGAGTCCTGATTTGCCTTTGCATGTCAGGTCCTCTCCACATGACCTTTGTCATGGGTGGGAACTCCCGTGATGGCTCCCAGCATCTCCCCCTTTTTTTGTTTCTGAAAACAGCCAGATGCAATTCAGTCGCAAGCTTCTGAGTGTTCTGTCAGAGAGTTCTGAGAATACAAGGAAGAATAATTATGAGAAGCAGAATTAAAGTGGCCACAGCAGCATAGCTAAAAATAGTAGACAGAAAGTTCTTTCCTGAAACAAAGTTAGAGAATGTATGGAAAAAGTCACTTGCTACTCCTGCAGCAGTAAAATCTAATTGAGAGTGTTCCATGGTCTTTATCTGATTGTGAAGTTTCCCTAAATCTAAACTAATATCAGAGCTGTTCCAGACACCTGAAATATGATTTTTAATCTTTTCCTAGTTATAATCTGTCTCGTTTACTTTCAGGGGTGTTACACATATCCACTGGTAGTCGGCATGACAGGACAGTGCCAATTCTACTTTTAATGTCTGTAATTCAGTCCCAATATGTATTATTGCTTTTTCTAGGGCATCTATCCTCATTTCTAGCTTCCTGTGTTGCCAGTGTTAAAAAAACATTTTTGGACATAGTATCAACATATTGAGCAGTATGTACTTGTTGAGTCAATGATATTGCTGCCACAGTAACAGAAGTAATTGCAGATATCAAAGCTGCGATTCCCAAGATAAGTAGACCCACAAACCATCATGATCGCATTAAATCTTGTAGTTGTTGTAATATAGCAAGACCATAATTATCATACCAATGTGTGGTTACAGTTACAGGCACTATAAGATAGGATGGACGTTGCAACACCACAAAGGAGCAAACATTATATTGGGGCGGGGTGGGGGGGGTGTCAAACAAGATGAGAGCATACATTGTTCACAAGACACTACATGAGTCTTGTATGAATGATTCATTTGTATATTAAGTCTTTGGGAGTCATTAGCAAAGAGAAAAACACAAGGCGAGGGTAGACAAGCTAAAATAGAATAAGTAGAAATATTTTCTGGCTGGGTTAAGGTAATAAGGGCAGTAGCGGTAAGGGCCCTCCAAATTTCTGGTTGCCAAAAAGTTCTGCCTTTAGCCATATAAGACAGCACAGGAGGAACAAATTGATTACAATGCCATCTAGTGGTGCGTAATGGCCAAGGAACTGGATGTTCTTTCCAATTGTCAAATCTACAGGTAAATTCATCATCAGGCACTGGATCCTGACCTGGATCCGGGTTGCTCCAGTCCTGAATGGTATAATTTCCTCCTCCTGGTATTCTGTAATCAATTCTTGAATTATAAGTACAAGGTTTCCAAATCGGATATCCTGAACGACCATCTATGGTGTTCCATATGACATCTGAAGGGGCAGCATTATCACAATTCAGATATTCTGGTGGAGATTTGAAAAGCAGGGATGTATAGGGGTCAAGGACGCCGGGCATACGAGCCAGTAATATCCAAACTGACCAGTAGTTTAAGGATGGGGAATCTGTCAGAATTGCTTTTTTAGAGGCTCCAATACATCCTTCTTTGGTAGGAGTAATAAAGCTTCCTGAATGATCAAAGGGGAAGCTAAAACAAACAGGAAGATCGTCTGTTCATACCTTAAAGGTATAACTGAAATTTATAGGGTATTTATCCTTTGTATAGGAAACATATGATTCTCCTAATAACTGAGGCTGGTTTGTGTGGACCTGTATAGGGTCACTGTTCCAAGTAACTACTTGAAAGGTCAGAGGATCTGGGAAGTATGCCCAATACTTTTCTGGAGCGGGGGAGAAGGCACTTACCTGGCAAGATAGTAAGGCAAGCATAGCAATAAACACTCTCTCAGGAGAGGCTGGAGAGCCCTTTGGGGAAGCTATCCCCTGTGCCTGATGACAGAGCATCTTAATCTGTCCCCAGGTAGGTATAGAGGCTTGTTGAGTGACCCACATAGGACACCCTGGTGATTTCCTGCAGGGTAAAGAATTAGGGGGAACAATATCTTTTATATGGAGTTGTGACATCTGTCTGGTGGGTGGTTCCACTTCTTGTTCATCCGGGATCTCTGGTGTCATTTGTCTCGAGATCAGCTGGGCTTCCCATATTGGCGGAAGGAGTGGAGGTAGAGGAGGTCCCTTCCTTTTTTGTGGTTGAGGCAATGGGGGGACCAGGTGTCTAGGGAGCTGTGACATGACGAATCAGTCTGTCCGGGATCCAAATAAGAGAATCTGCATCCTGTGGAAAAACACAAGCATATCTTTGGCCACTAGCTAATAATGGGTTGGGACCCCTCCATTGTCCAGAGAGGAGGTCCTTCCATTTTACCATCAGCTTTATATTTTGTCATTCCGGGCACCAATGACAAAGCATTGCAGTGGTTCTGGATGAATCAACATTCAGGTTATCTATTACAAAGAGAGCATGCTGCAGGATCTGATTCAGCCTCCACCCACCTTCCCACCGGCCTCTGTTCTGTTCACCAAGAAGACTGTACTTTGGCCTTGTGACCGGGAGGTTTCTGTTGAACTCAGAGGGAGGTGGAGGAGCGGGTCTGTGAGGTTGGGGGCACTGTCTGGCCTGCAGTGAGGAGAGAAGCAAGAGTTCTCCCCCTCTGGGTCCAGTAACTCCAGGGGAACCTCCTGGGAAGAAGCCTCTCAAACACCTTCCCTGCAGTTTCCACAGTTACAACATGTCCCACGTCTCAGGGTTTGGCTGTGGGTTAACAAATCCTCCCTTGTTGGACATGAAAAGTGTTTCCACAGAGTACCTGCCAGAACTTGGCCTCAGTTCGTCTTCTTCTTGGACACGAAAAGTGTATCCAGAGAGAATCTGCCTGTATCTTGGCCTCAGTTGGTTCTGTTGTTGGACATGAAACGTGTTTCCACAGAGAATCTGCCTGTATCTTGACCTCAGTTGGTCCTATTGCTGGAACAAAAAGAATTTCCACAGATAATCTTCCTGGATCTTGGCCTCAGTTGGTTCTCCTGTTGGACATGAAAAGTGTTTCCACATAGAATCTGGTTCTTGGCTTCGGTTGGTACAGATTTAACAGGCAGTATGTTCAGGGCTCAGGAAAGTTAGTTCTCAAGCTTCCTTTAAGCCTACAGCACCTCCTCACCTCCACCCCTTCCATGGTCATGGAGCCTTGTCTCCCAGAGGAAGGTGTTTGGAAATACCAGTCACAAAGTCACATACTAAAGAGGAGTAAGGCCATGGCAGGCAGGGCCGGGTGTTCTTGGGGGAGCAGAAGGGCCTTGAACACTCCATGCTGGACCCCGTGCCACATGCTTTTCCTCCTTCTCACTGGATATGCAGTTTTCTATTCCTGGGTGCCTGCCAGAGAGGGGCTCCCAAGACACCTCAAGATAGGGTTGGAGATGGGCAAGCTGGGTGCCAGGGAACCTGAGACCTTCCAGCAAGTCAGTGCACTATGGACAAGGACAAGCCTCACTGAATGGTTAGGCCTTGTCCATTCAGGACACCCTCTCTGGGCTACAGGTGGCAGTGCTGCTGCCCCCAGTGCCCACCTGAGTCTCAGGAGGTTGAAGAGAGATTGAGTTGTCCTTTCCACCTCCTGCCCAGAGAATGACAAAGACCGGTACCGAAAAGTCAGAGCAGGGTGGGCAGAGTGAGTGCTTCAGTCTCACAGGGTCCCTGTGCAGAGGGGTTTACTCCTAACTGGATCCTTCTTGGCTGGTTCTCTTTCTGTGTTGTCTTCACATCAAATCTCACAAGGACAAGGCAGTCAAGGTACCCACAACATCATTTGCCCAGGTGCCAACAACCGTCCTTATTTATTATGGGAGGGGAGACAGGGTGGCTGGTGTGACACTTCACTGGAACACAGGAGAACCCTCCTAGGTAGTGTCTCTTCTACCATCTGAGACCCAGGTGGGCACTGGGGGCAGAGCACCTCCACCTGGGGTCCAGAGAGGGTATCCTGAATAGACAGTTCCAAAGGGTCCAGTGTGGCTTCAGGGGGGTATGGGCAAGAGGGGCACTAACTCCTTTATAAATATTTCAGACAACCACTGAGTTCCTTTTGGTTTTTGGTTTCAGATCTTTTTGATATGGTCCATTTTCAGAGTCTTTATTGAATTTTTTACAATATTGCTTCCATTTTATGTTTTGATTTTTGACTGCAAGGCATGTGGGATTGTTATCAAGTCCAATCTCGCTCTGCTTGCCTCACAACAGGCCAATAAATCAGAGGCGAGGTGCTGAGGCCTGGAATAGGCCTTTACTTGGAAAGCTAGCAGACTGAGAAGATAGCAAACTAATATCTCGAAGAAACTCTCTGGATGCTAGTGTCTTTTACAGAACACAGAGCTGGGGAGGTGAGGAAATAAAGATAAAAGGCCATTAATCTGGCAAATATCTCCTGGAATGGCCAGTCTCAGAAGGAGATGTGTTACTTTCTCCCTTCATCTAGCCATCCACAGGTGGGCAGGTCCTGAACAAAGGCAGAGGGGCAGGGTTTCCTGAGGCAGGCCATTGTGTATGGACAGTATCACTGTAGTAAACAAACCAACAAGAAACGAAGGGTAAAGTAAATCATTCAACATGGAGTCAGATTTTGTTCTTCCCTGTAACAATTCCCCAGTGTCAGTGTCCATTCCTCAGTCTTATGGAAAGAAAAGTGATAACTGTTTTCATTGCTCCATGAGTTGCATCTTTTGGGGAGTGTCCACCACTTGTGCCAGTGTTCCGAATGTTGAGATTTGTCTTCTTTTGTTGTTCTTTGAAAGTCTCTACTTCATATATGTAGACATAAAAATATTTATAACCTAGTTGTTGAGAGTTATGTTTTATTCAGTAAGAATCTTTTAGGATTTCAAACCCAGGAGGCAGCATCTAAAGTTAAGGAATTTAGCACTTTTCTATGTATGTGAAGTTGCACCAGCCATCTCACTGAAATCATTCCTTTTGATACACACCTTACCACCTGGGACTGTTAGGGGAAGCACGCTGATTGAAACTGCCCACCCTGACCAGGCACCATAGTAACCATTTACATGAGTTGTTTTATGACAGAAGATCCTGATAAGGAATATGGAACAAATAAGCCACCACCAACCGGAAGAGTCCAGGAAAGATCGAAAGGAGACACCGCGTGTCCGTCCACTTCCCAGAATCCCACTTGCTAGCATCCATCTTGGCTGAGAGATGTGTGCACCACCAGGAAAATCTCTGAATTAGAATGATTGGCCAAAGACCACCCAGAAACTAATCCCATCACCATAAAACCCGACATTGCAAGCCACGCGGCAGAGCAGTACTCCTGGGCTCCCTTACCCTACTGCTCTCCATCCGGGTGCCCTTTCCCAATAAAATTTCTTGCTTTGTCAGCACATGTGTCTCCTCGGACAATTAATTTCCGAGTGTTAGGCAAGAGCCCAGTTTTGGGTCCTAGAAGGTGTCCCCCTTCCTGCAACAGGACCAGTATCCTGTCTTCTCCTTCTCAAGATTCCTCAGGGATCACTGTGGGGAGTGGCTGCAGTCTGATGGCTGGTAGAGAGCAGGTATTCTTCTCCTTCCCGAGTTTCTTCAGGGCTCACCATGACAAGTGACTGCAGCCTGCTGGCATCTAGAAGGAAGGTATTCTCCTTCCCAAGTTTCCTCAGGGCTCACACTGGGGAGTGGTTTCAGCCTAATGGCTGCTAGAGAGCAGGTATTCTTCTACTTCTTGAGTTTCTTTAGGTCTTACACTGGGGAGTGGCTGCACTTTGATGGTTGCTAGAAAGCAGGTATTCTTTTCCTTCCCGAATTTCCTCAGGGTTTACTTTGGGGAGTGTCTGCAGTCTGATGGCTTCTAGATAGTAGGAGGGGGAAGCTGGGTCCTTCTTGAGATCATATCAGCAGAGACAGCAAGCATGTCCTGTGACTCCAGACAATCTTCCAACATTCAGGGTTAGCGTTCAGCCTGCAGGATCCACAGCCATCAGCTCAGCCACCATGCTCTGCACTTAGTTGCTATGCAGCCCTGAAACCTACAGTGCAGGAGGCCCTCTAAGTGTGGCATCCTGTCCAGCAAACTCTCGGTCACATCCTCCAAGCCCAACCAAGGCCCAGCTTTGCTGAGAGGGTCTCACTGGGGACCCAGGTTCCCCCTTCTGCTCTATCACATTCCATACCCAAGTGGGGAGAAGGCAGGGGCTAGGGGCAGAGTGCCTCCACCAAGTAGGGCAGAAGTTTTCCCATCACCCCTTGTGGTCCATCCCTAGGAGCACAGTCTAATGTCACTGTGCAGCAGAGGACATGTGTCCCCAGATCAGGCATTCTCTCCAGGGGATTGGAACTGTGAGCACTAACACAGGAAACCCCGAGTGACCTGCTTAGGCTGGAAGACTAGTTCCTGGGATGTAAGCTGAAGTCTGAAAGTAGCTTCTCCTTGGGATTAGCCTTTTCCAGACCTAGCTTGGGGGCAGCAAGAGTGAAATAAGTGGCCCCCAGCTGGGGCAGTCACACAGTGCCTCTCAACAACCCCATGGAGACTGTGAAGCTGAGTGACCATGAGCCCACATTCACCCAGCAGATGGCCAAGTGGATCGAAGTCACTGAGTCTCCAAACCCGGGAGTGCGGGTTCACGTGAGCAGGTGACAGACACTCCCCAGCTCAGATGGACTGTAGCCAGGGGCTTCCCTACTGTCCAGAAGATGTTTGGCCCGAGTCTAAGGACTTCACAGGGAGCTATCCAACCACTTCATGTGTGGGGCCTCAGGTAACGTCCTTGATTCATGGCTGGGGAGGCTGAAGATGGGGTGCACTCAGAGTTCCTGGTCCCCATAGGCATTTGTCACTTAGGCTCACTGTCCCTGCCTTCCTGGGGACCACCCTCTCCACCATATCTGTCACCATCTATTCCGTCCCCCCTTCTGAGAAAAGCTGAGATCTGGGTAACAGTGCTGGCAGGACCCATGCAAGCAGGATCTCTGCCCCGCCTCCCACTCTTTCTCAAAGGGCATGTTTCACAAGGTGATAAGGCTTTAAAGAGCAGAGCACATTATATGCTGAGAGCCTGGCCTGACTCAGAAAGGAAGCTCAGAGGGACCCCTTGTCCCCAACACAGTCAAGACAAAGTCCTGGGATCTGAGAGGGAAGGGGGAGCAAGGGCCAGACTCCAGGAGATCTCAGGAGGTGGGCCCCAGCCCTCCTCTTTCTCTGGGCCCTCCCAACAAACAGATGTGGGTTATGGAAGTTTCCCTGAGAGCCACATGCAACCACTGCAAGGACTTAACTTTGTGCAAGGACATATGGGGGTTCTCACAGCACCAGGGAGGGCCCGATGGGCAGGGAAGGCTGAGGGATTTGTTCACCAGAGAGTGAGGGCCCATGACAGCACTGCTTTAACCCGGGGCTCCAAGACACAGGACTTGTGTATGAGTCACACTTGTGGGATGTCTGCTCTCTGCAGGAAGCACTCTATCTGTGTCCCCACAAGCTAAGCTTTGATAGAGCTATGGGCTTGGCCGGGGAGCTGGGGATTCTCAGTGCAGGACAGAGACAGTACCAGGGTCAGGGCACTGTGTGGAAAGTCTCTGTGAGTGGTTGAGAAAGGCCAGAGCTCGAACTGCCACTGCTTGGAGGACATGAACATTCACCTGAGGGAGCAGAGAGGATCCTGCATACCCCCAAAACTGCCCCAGAGGCCAGGTTAGCAGCATGCTGCCAGAACAAGGGTCATCCAGGACACCAGGCAGGATGTGCACTGGGAAGTGGCAGCAGAGACTCTAGGCCACATGAAGGCCCAGTGACCCTGGGTGGGCACAGACGGCCTCAGACTGCATCAGCACCCAGAAGACCAGGGGGGTCCTGGGTGAGGGAAGGGTGGGGGCTCCCCACACCTTGCAGACCTGGGCGAGCTCATACTGCATGTCCTTGATGGTGCTGTTATTTGATTCCAGAATATCAGAGGAGAGGAAGGCGTCAGGAAAGCACAGCCTGGCTCCACTTTGGGGACATCCATAAAGGAGGGACTGCTTTGGGAAGGCCTCGGAGTAAGACCCAGGTGTGTGTCCACTCCCAGACTCCAAGGGGGCATAGCCTCGGGGCTGGCTGCCTCAAGTCACCCAACTGGCCGGGACCCTAGAGCCAGGCCTGGCCACACCAGAGACCCCTATCCACATCACCCACTCTTTCTGTGACATCTCTCAGGTCAGGGGGCAGAGGAACGAGGCCCAGCCCTGGGCAGGGTCTCTGCCAGGTGTGGTCAGGCCTTCTGGCTCCTGGGCACTGAGGCCTCATCTGTCCCTTCCTGGCAGTGCCCAGTGACCAGGACAGCCCACCCAGGGGAATGCCACAGACCACCACGGATGCACCAGGGAACAGAGGCTCAGCCTGCACCCAGAAGTGCCTCCCAGAAAAGCCTTCCCAGCATGTGCCACACAGGCCACCATGGGCCTGCCTCTCCTTCTGTGGCCTCTTCCAGCTCATCTTAGTGTCCAGGCAGATGGCAGCCATGGCCTTGCCTAAGATGCCAAGCTGCAGTGGGCAGTGCACTCTGGCTAGGGCGGCTGGAAGGCCAGGGAGGCACTGGGGAGACCTTGAAGACACTGGAGCCAGGAGACCACTGTGCACACGGGCCTGGGTGCCCTGGCCAGGAAACCACGACCACCCCTTCCCAATGCTGACTGAGGGTCTCCACTGGAGGGACAGAGCCCCACCCGGAGCCTTCAAGGCCTACCTACAGCTTGTGGGACACGAGAGTCAGGGCCGAGGGGTCCAGGTTGGAGGCCACCAGCACCTCGCTGAACTGTACCTCCTCCTTCCAAAGGGTGGCGGCCTATGCCTATACCTTGAGCTCCAGGATGAGGTTCCTGAGGCCGGCTTTCTTCTGAGCCTCCAGGATGCCCATGGTGAACTTCCAGGGACCCTTTCTTCCTTCCTTCTACATAAACACAGAAATCTGTATCTGTAACCTACATGTGTAACTCTAGGAGAGCATCCACACAAATAATCTTGCACTGTATACACAAAATCTGAATCTCACATACATAATCCAGAAGGACTTGATACTCAACCATCTGCTTTACTTCTAGGGGAAAAAAATCTAACAAAGGGTATAGATCTCCCATAGATTCATCATACCTGAATCAGGTGGCTGTATGCTGACAACAGTCACAGCATTGCAAATTGACTATACTGCAATATAGCAGAGGCATAGTATTAAAGAGAAGGAAAGAAAACCAGTGCCTGTTTTATTCCCCCCAGACTCCCTGACTGGGACTGCTACCCCATCCCTGGAGCCTAACCAGGCGTGGGTCCCACTGCTTGACTGGGGTGGGTTCAAGAGAGCCTGGCATGGTGCCCAGCATTGAACCCTTTTAAACGTTTACTTTCTGCTTTGTTCTGGCTTGGACCAGACTCCTCAGCAGGATCCAGGCCTCTAGGGACTTGGGAACAAATACGACTAAGCCTTCACATGCCCTGGTGCTGGGCATTCCAGTTCAAGCTTCCTTCCCAGCAAAGTGTTACCCCTCATTTTTGTGAAAGTGGAAAATACCTTCCATGAAGTTGTGATGCCGTGTGTTGGAAATATAACTGAAATTTCTGGGATAAACATGTTGATTATGAAACATTTAATCCAGCTTTCTATGAAACACCAGTGACAAAAATACCTCACATTTGTTTCACACTTTAGTTTGTATCAGGTTTCCGTTTGTAGTCTTTTCAGTATTGCTTCCTGATAACCAATTTCACAGGTTTCTCAAGAAATCCTCTGAGCTCTTTCTTCAGCAGCTCTGGTTTGGCCTGTAGTCCTGGGACTGATATAGGTCCCTCAGCTCCTTGGAACCAGATTAACCCCAGGTTCTTGGTCCAGCTTTCCAGTGTTGTAATGAGTCATTAAGAGCATTCCATCCTTCACAGAGACCCACAAAGAGACAGCTGTGTCTAGAGCCCAGCAAGTACCACAGTATAGACCCCAGCACTCCTGAAAAAAGTGGGGCAGGGCAGACAGATGGCAGGGAGAAGGGATGCTGGGCAGTGTCCATGGCCAGGCCTGGGAGCTGTGGTTCCTGCCCAGACCTCGGGTAAACCTGAATCTTTCTGACACTCACACCTCCTGGCAGGCCTTCCCATCCCTGTGTCTTCAGAGGTCTCTGCCCATGTGCTCTTTCCCAAAACCTGGCTTTTTTTGGGGGGAGGGGGGTGGCTGGGAAATCCCATGGATAGAGGAGTCTGGTGGGCCACAGTCCATAGGTTCGCAAAGAGGCTGACATAACTTAGCCACTACTCAACATCAATGAATAGATAAGAAAGCGAAGGAAGGTTAAAAAGAGAGAGAGAGTTTACAAAGCAATGAAATCCTGTCACTGTCTTTAGAAGGTAATTGAGGACCTTCCATCACCTGTAGAAATATTCAGATGAACACGGAGTTGGAAACTGTACTGTGTTCCTATATCCTACCATACACATTCCTGCTATAATCTTACAGCAAAACTTGTGAAATAACAATAATCATCATGATAATCAATCTCTGCTATTCATGACTATACTCTTCATTTTCAACACGTATTTGTTGAATATTTAATCAGTATGAGGCATTTTCTAGGGATTTCCCTGGGGTCTCAGACAGTAAAGAATCTGCCTGCAATGCAAGGGACCTGGCTTTGATCCCTTGGTGGGGAAGATCCCCTGGAGAAGGAAATGGCTGAAGGCTAATAACTCCAAGACTCAATCACTAGAGAGAACCCCCAGCCCCATAGAACATTAATAGGCAAGTGCCCCCTCCAAAGGCCTCCAGCTCAACACAAGACTAAGCTACACCCAAAAGCCATCAAACTGTAATGCCAAACACTCTTCGCCTATCCTTCAGCCAAATAGAGGCACAAATTTGCATGTTGAGAGACAGGCTGCCCAAAGCCATACTGAACTCACAGACACTTGAAACCACAAGACTGGGCCCAGCCACTGCCCTTCAGAATGACAAGATCTAGCTCCACCCACCAGAACACAAATACAAATCCCCCCAACCAGAAAACCTTCAGAAGTCATTGGTCCAACCCCACTCAGGGGAGGCAGACTCCATAGTTAACAGGAACTACAGCCTTTCAACCTGCAAGAAAGAGATCCCAAACACAGCATATTAAACGAAATGAAGTAACAGAGAAACATCCAGAAGATGAAGGGACATGGTTAAAACCCACAGGATTGAACAACGGAACAGTAAACAGGAAATCTACCAGAAAAATAATTCAGAAGAATAACAGTAGAGATGATCCAAACTTCTGGAAATAAAATGGAGGCATGGATAGACTAGAGACACAGATTGAGAAGATGCAAGAAATGTTCAACAAGGACCTTGAAGAATTAAAGAATAATCAACAATGACAAATGGAATAACTGAGATTAAAAATCACTGGAGAAACTCTATTTGAAAAAGACACATGTATCCTAATGTTCACTACAGCACTATTTAGAAGAGCTAGGACATGGAAGCAACCTAGATGTCCATCAACAGATGAATGGATAAAGAAGCTGGAGTACATATATACAATGGAATATTATTCAGCCATAAAAAGGAATGCATTTGAGTCAATGCTAATGAGGTAGATGAACGTACAGCCTATTAAACAGAGTGAAGCAAATTAGAAAGAGAAAAACCAATAATGTGTATTAACACATATATAGGGAACAACAGACTGGTTCCAAATAGGAAAAGGAGTACATCAAGGCAGTATATTGTCAAGCTGCTTATTTAACTTCTATGCAGAGTACATCATGAGAAACGTTGGGCTGGAAGAAGCAGAAGCTGGAATCAAGACTGCCAGGAGAAATATCAATAACCTCAGATATGCAGATGATACCACCCTTATGGCAGAAAGTGAAGAGGAACTAAAAAGCCTCTTGATGAAAGTGAAAGAGGAGAGTGAAAAATTTGGCTTAAAGCTCAACATTCGGAAAACGAAATTCGTGGCATCTGGTCCCATCACTTCATGGGAAATAGATGGGGAAACAGTGGAAACAGTGTCAGAATTTATTTATTTGGGCTCCAAAATCACTGCAGATGGTGACTGGAGCCATGAAATTAAAAGACGCTTACTCCTTGGAGGAAAAGTTATGACTAACCCAGATAGCATATTGAAAAGCAGAGACAGTACTTTGCCAACAAAGGTCCATCTAGTCAAGGCTATGGTTTTTTCAGTTGTCATGTATGGATGCAAGAGTTGGACTGTGAAGAAAGCTGAGCGCCGAAGAATTGATGCTTTTGAACTGTGGTGTTGGAGAAGACTCTTGGGAGTCCCTTGGACTGCAACAAGATCCAACCAGTCCATTCTAAAGGAGATCAGCCCTGGGTGTTCTTTGGAAGGAATGATGCTAAAGCTGAAACTCCAGTATTTTTGCCACCTCATGCAAAGAGTTGACTCATTGGAAAAGACCCTGATGCTGGGAGGGATTGGGGGCAGGAGGAAAAGGGGATGACAGAGGATGAGATGGCTGGAATGGCATCACTGACTCGATGGTCATGAGTTTGAGTGAACTCCGGGGGATGGTGATGGACAGGGAGGCCTGGCGTGCTGCAGTTCATGGTGTCACAAAGAGTCGGACATGACTGAGTGACTGAACTGAACTGAATATTGCATTGGGCATATGTACCACAGCTTTCTTATCCATTCGTCTGCTGATGGACATCTAGGTTGCTTCCATGTCCTGGCTATTATAAACAGTGCTGTGATGAACATTGGGGTACATGTGTCTCTTTCGATTCTGGTTTCCTTGGTGTGTATGACCAGCAGTGGCATTGCTGGGTCATATGGCAGTTCTATTTCCAATTTTTTAAGGAATCTCCACACTGTTCTCCATAGTGGCTGTACTAGTTTGCATTCCCACCAACAGTGTAAAAGGGTTGCCTTTTCTTTGCACTCTCTCCAGCATTTATTGTTTGTAGGCTTTTTGAGAGCAGCCATTGTGACCAGCGTGAGATGGTACCTCAGCCATTGTGACCAGCGTGAGATGGTACCTCATTGTGGTTTTGATTTGCATTTCTCTGATAATGAGTGATGTTGAGCATCTTTTCATGTGTTTGTCAGCCATCTATGTGTTTTCTCTGGAGAAATGTCTGTTTAGATCTTTGGCCCATTTTTTGAATGGGTCATTTATATTTCTGTCTTTGTGCTGTTACCATACTGTCTTGATGACTGTAGCTTTGTAGTCTAGTCTGAAGTCAGGCAGGGTGATTCCTCCAGTTCCATTCTTCTTTCTCAAGATTGCTTTGGCTATTCGAGGTTTTTCTGTATTTCCATACAAATTGCAAAATTATTTGTTCTAGTTCTGTGAAAAATACCGTTGGTATCTTGATAGGGATTACATCTATAGATTGCTTTGGGTAGTACAGTCATTTTCACTATAGTGATTCTTCTGATCCTTGAACAGGGTATATTTATCCATCTATTTGTGTCATCTTTGATTTCTTTCATCAGTGTTTTATAGTTTTCTATATATAGGTCTTTTGTTTCTTTAGGTAGATTTATTTCTAAGTATGTTATTATTCTCGTTGCAATGGTGAATGGAATTGTTTCCTTAATTTCTCTTTCTGTTTTCTCATTGTTAGTGTATAGGAATGCAAGGGATTTCTGAGTGTTGATTTTATATCCTGCAACTTTACTGTATTCATTGATTAGGTCTAGAATTTTCTGATGGAGTCTTTAGGGTTTTCTATGTAGAGGATCATGTCATCTGCAAACAGTGAGACTTTACTTCTTCTTTTCCAATCTAGATTCCTTTTATTTCTTTTTCTTCTCTGATTGCTGTGGCTAAAACTTCCAAAACTATGTTGAATAGTAGTGAGAGTGGGCATCCTTGTCTTGTTCCTGACTTTAGGAGAAATGCTTTCAATTTTTCACCATTGAGGATAATGTTTGCTGTGGGTTTGTCATATATGGCTTTTATTATGTTGAGGTATGTTCCTTCTATGCCTGCTTTCTGGAGAGTTTTTTATCATAAATGGATGTTGAATTTTGGCAAAGGCTTTCTCTGCATCTATTGAGATAATCATATGGTTTTTATCTTTCAATTTGTTAATGTGGTGTATCACACTGATTGATTTGAGCATTTTGAAGAATCCTCCTATCCCTGGGATAAATCCCACTTGGTCATGACAAGTATTATCTTTTTAATATGTTTTTGAATTCTGTTTGCTAGAATTTGGTTGAGGATTTTTGCACCTATGTTCATCAGTGATATTGGCCTGTAGTTTTCTTTTTTTGTGGCATCTTTGGTTTTGGTATTATGGTGATGGTAGAATGAATTTGGCAGTTTATCTTCCTCTGGAATTTTCTGGAAGAGTTTGCGTAGGATAAGTATTAGCTCTTCTCTACATTTTTGGTAGTATTCACCTGTGCAGCTCTCTGGTCCTGGGCTTTTGTTTGTTGAAGATTTTTTATTACAGTTCTGATTTCTGCACTTGTGCTGGGTCTGTTAAGATTTTCTATTTCTTCCTGGTTCAATTTGGAAAGTCATACTTTTATAAGAATTCATCCATTTCTTCCAAGTTGTCCATTTTATTGTCATATAGTTGCTGATAGTAGTCTCTTATGATCCTTTGTATTTCTGTGTTATCTGTTGTGATTTCTCCATTTTCACTTCTAATTTTGTTTATTAGGCATGAATTTTTTTTGTTGTTGTTGCCATTTTGATATCTTCTTGGGTAAGAGTCCTTTGCTCATTATTTAATTGAGTTATCTTTTATTGAGTTGCAGGGGTTCTTTATATATTCTGAATATTAAGTCATTATCAGATATATGATTTGCAATATTTTTTCCCATTCTGTAGGCCATTTCACTTTCTCAATAATGTTTTTTGATACAGAAAATTTTTAATTATTTTAAAGTCCAATTTATCAGTTTATCCTTGTGTTATTCATGCTTTTTATTTTATTTATTTATTTATTTTTTAAATTTTATTTTATTTTTAAAATTTACATAATTGTATTAGTTTTGCCAAATATCAAAATGAATCCATCACAGGTATACATGTGCTCCCCATCCTGAACCCTCCTCCCTCCTCCCTCCCCATACCATCCCTCTGGGTCGTCCCAGTGCACTAGCCCCAAGCATCCAGTATCGTGCATTGAACCTGGACTGGCATCTCATTTATTACATGATATTTTACATGTTTCAATGCCATTCTCCCAAATCTTCCCACCCTCTCCCTCTCCCACAGAGTCCATAAGACTGTTCTATATATCAGTGTCTCTTTTGCTGTCTCGTACACAGGGTTATTGTTATCATATTTCTAAATTCCATATATATGTGTTAGTATACTGTATTGGTGTTTTTCCTTCTGGCTTACTTCACTCTGTATAATAGGCTCCAGTTTCATCCACCTCATTAGAACTGATTCAAATGAATTCTTTTTACTGGCTGAGTAATACTCCATTGTGTATATGTACCACAGCTTTCTTATCCATTCATCTGCTGATGGACATCTAGGTTGCTTCCATGTCCTGGCTATTATAAACAGTGCTGCGATGAACATTGGGGTACATGTGTCTCTTTCCCTTCTGGTTTCCTCAGTGTGTATGCCCAGCAGTGGGATTGCTGGATCATAAGGCAGTTCTATTTCCAGTTTTTTAAGGAATCTCCACACTGTTCTCCATAGTGGCTGTACTAGTTTGCATTCCCACCAACAGTGTAAGAGGGTTCCCTTTTCTCCACACCCTCTCCAGCATTTATTATTTGTAGACTTTTGGATCGCAGCCATTCTGACTGGTGTGAAGTGGTACCTCAGAACTAAATAGACATTTCTCAAAAGAAGACATACAGATGGCTAACAAACACATGAAAAGATGCTCAACATCACTCATTATCAGAGAAATGCAAATCAAGGCATGACATTTTTTAACCTGAGGTAACCCTGAGTATCTGTCCCATGTGCTCTGAAAATTGGCTTCAGCATAATCGCAAAGAAGGAATTCCAAAACACCCTGACCAGTGACAGCAGCGTGAGGATAAGGCACCAATGATAACTGTGAAACCCACACACTCCTGTCTGTGTTCACCCTGGTCAGCCTCTTAAAATTGTAGTCACTTGACAGCAACACTTCAGACAATCTTTTATCAGATAAAATAATGAGATTACTTCTCCATATTTGTTTCTCTAATTTAATTGTGAGTTTAACTCGGCTGTGTGTTAGATTTTCTTCTAGTTCTATTTTCAACCCTAAATGGCTGCTGAGGTGGGCTTCCAGAAGCCCCTCTACCAAGGGCTAAGGAAGTTGAGAAACACTTACTAAAGGAAAGGATTGGGACTCAACAGGGAAGCCCACACAGCTATACCATCATCTGCATTACACACGGAACATTAACAATAAGCAGACAATGGACCAGGACCAAAAGAAAGAGACAGTGCTAGGCACTCCAAACCACACTGATAATTTTGTTTTTAATCAAAGCCCTAAACAGTTTTAAGTGCTGCAAAAAAAAAAAAAAAAAAAAGTGTGCTCTTTTGTCTATAGATCATTAACTCCATGGTTATAATGAAATAATTGCACAAAATACTATATTTAGTATCTGATTTCTCATAAGTTTCAAATATTTCATAAGTCAAGCCTTCAAACAAAGACATATGCTACTCAAGGGTAGAGGCAACATTTTCAAGGAATGAGGTCTTTCAATGAATGTTTGTGGAGCTGCCTTCAACTAACAATGCCTGACACTGGATGACAGTGTATGATTATAAAAGACAGATAAGGGGGAAGATGGTCTTTCCTCTCCCAACCACACCTACCCCCTGCCCTCTGTATTAGTTTCCTTTTGTTGCTGTAACATATTACCACAACATTAGTGGCTTAAAAGAATACAAACCTATTATCAAACAATTCTGTATGTCAAAAGCCCAACACAGGCATCACAGGGCTAAAACCAAGGTGTCAGCAGGGCTGTGTTCCTTTCTGAAGGCTATAAGGGAGAATCTGTTTTCTTGACTTTTCTGCCTTCTCTCAGTTGCCTGATTCTTTGGCTCATGTCCCCTTTCCTTCATCTTTAGAGCCAGCAATGGCCAGTGGAATCTATCTCACATGACATCACCCTGACATTGAGTCTTCTGCTGCTCACTTCCATTTTTAAGGATCCTTGTGATTACCCTGTTACCACCGAGACAAACCAGGATAACCTCTCTGTTTTATGATAAGCCATCTGCATCCTTGATCTTCTGTTGTAACAACTTATTCACAGGTTCCAGGGGTTAAGGCATGTGCACATCTCGGGGTCATTATTTGCCTACCATACTGTCAATAAATAACCAGTGATAAGTCTTCAAAGGCATGGTGAGAAGTCAGAAAGAAGTCACACGTGCATTTCTTGCTCCTTATTGTCTACCTCTCTTCATTCTTTGTCATTAAATATTGTAAAGAGAGCTTTCTAGAGCAAACTGAGTTGGGCTGCTGCTGCTTCATGTGCATCTTGACCAGTGCTGGCAGGCGGGAGTCTTGAGGACTCCATAGAGCAGTAACAAGAGAGATAGGAGGACTCACAGGCTGTTCATTCTCTCTTGACAGTGTCCCTGAGAGCAGCCAAAGCAAACTAAGGCCCTGGGTTTCTGGAATGTACATTCCATGAAGGAACAAAGCAATAAAAATAAGTTTGTGAATTTTAAAATCTATTAGAAAGTGTTGAGAGCCATGGAGGACAATAAAACTTGGGAGAAGGTTAGGGAAGGTGGAAAGGGGACTAACCCACTAATAGGACACTCAGTGAGGTGTTCATGTTATTTTACAGTGAGTCAGGCATGGTGAAAAGTGCTTTACAAGATAATGCTCACCTCAGCCTGAATCATTCCATCTTCTAGATGAGGAAAAAGAGGCTCACAGGTGATGTCTCATGAATGATGAGTGGCACAGGCTGGTTGCCATCCACATGTTTACCCTCCCCAAGCTATAGGGGTTTCCTAGACCAGAGTCACATTCCGGAAAGCAGAAGGTGGAGGACTAGATCCCTATGCTGACATGTACCTGTTATTCCAGGGAAGAGGAAGTTCTGACTCCTGGGAGAGACTGTCTGGACACTGAGGCCCAGGGATGGGGCTCTGTCAGGGAGAACCACATGGCCACCTGGGATAAGGGAGCCATCAGGTTTCTGTTCAGTTCTTAGCCTGGCCAATTCCTGGCTAAAAGACCACTAGAGGTTGGGTGGGAAAACGTGGGATGTATTCCTTTGTCTTACTTAACACAAATGCAGACAGTCCTTGCTATGTGTTCAGGTCTTCCCTAAGAGCTATACAAATAGGAACTGATTGTAATTTATATAATACACGACCAGGCCAGTGCTGCTATTGTCCCAGTCACAGATGAAGAAACTGAGGCCAAGACAGTTTCAGGTGTTTCCCTGGCCACGCTGCCATGGGAATTCCAATCCTAGTGGCACCAAAATGAACATTATGAGTTGCTACCACATCTCATGGACTGTGTGCTGTACCTTCAGTGCATTCATTAACCTTAGTTCCAATTGTGGACTCATCTGGAGAAGTTACATGGCTAAGACATGGAGTCTCATCATTTCAGAACGAGGTAAGAATCACTGAGTCATTGAGCCAAGACTTGCATAGGTCCTTCTTGCTGTAGGCCCTTTATGAAATGATTTTCCTGGTTTTTCTCAGGAAACAGGTGCTGGGATAGGCACCATTTCATGAATGAAGGCACAGAGGCTCAGGGACATGAACTGATTTGTCAACAAGGCATGTCCAGAAACGATGAGTGGCCGAGTCCAGATGTGAGCCCAGGTATGGCTGTGGCTGGCCTCTGTGATGTTGATCCACACAACTACACAATGTGGCTTTGGAAGGTACCAAGTCCAGGCATGATGACAACAGCAACCATAGTTGATGACTATTGCAATAGGGATCAGAACTGTCCATCTGCAGTCAGTGAACATCAGGCTGTGTTCTAAGCCTTTTCATACATTAATTTATTAGCCTTGGCAACAGCCATGTGAAGTAGATAACATATTACCCCATTTTACCAATGAGGTAACTAAGGCACAGGGAGGTTAAGTCACTTGTCCAAAGTCACAGAGCTCATGAATGGCAGAGCTGGGATTGGGCACCAGGCAGCGTGGCTGCAAAGCCCAGGCTCCTAAATGCTATCCAAGGAAGAAACAGCTCAGAGCCTGGCATGAGGCCAGCAGCTATGGAGAAAGTAGGCCATAGAGATGAAGGGCTGTGAGTGGGAGGATTTACTCCTGGGAAAATAGGGGCCAGTGCGAGTGGCTAATACGGTGACTGCCAGAGCTCATGGACATTTCATGAACTAGTGAAAAAGTGGAGGCAAGAAATCCAGGGGCTTCAGAGTTAGAACTTGGATAACCAAATCCTGCCTCAAATTCACTGCAGGAGAAATAACCACCCACCTAAGAGTACCACGAGTGACCCAGAGAGAAGCCCTAGTGATAGACCTCAAGGCCAAGGCAGATCACTGTTCCATTCAGTTCTTGGTTTCAGTCTTTCCCGGGCCCAGTTAGACATTTGGCCCTTGCTTTCTGGAATATACTGCACTGTACCCTATTCCCTTCTACTAGTAATAAATCCTGCCTTTGTTTTGAATCATTTTGAAGGGGACTTGATTCTAGCTCCACCAGTCTGTGGTAGAGACACAGGAAGACCAGGCAGGATGTGAGAGCCAAACAGGCCAGGAACTATAGGGAGGAAGGAGGGCCAACCCACCTGGAGCATGAGGCAGAGTGGAGGAGGCTGCGGGTTCCTTCATGAGGTGTGGAGGAGGACCTACCCAGTCAAAGCAGGTCCTCCAGATCTGCAGTATCACCTCCTGCTATGGGGTCCTTGGGGCTAGGTCTTTTAGGCCAGGAACTTGAAATGAAGGACATGGCCATATCCTCAAAGGTCACTGATCCCTAGAAAGTCAAAGAGAGGCAGGGATGTCACCCTTGTGGCTAACAGAATGAAGCTAGAGTCTGTCACTCAGTCACTGGAACAATCTAGAAGGACCCTAGCTCTGAATCCCACGGTGGTGTGTACCTCTTAGGGGCCTGGCTCCGTGCTGAGCACTTTCTGTGCAACATCCAACTGATGACATGTCCCCAGCACTGGAGCCAGACTCCTAAGTCTGAACACAGCTTCTTCAACCTGACCCTTGCCAGCTGTGAGGCCCTGGGGACATCACTTCATTTCTCTGAGCAGTGATTTCTGCATCAATACCCTAATCGTTCCCACTGCCAGGTTGCTGTGAGTGTGAAAGAGACAACGGTTATCAAGTGAACACTGGGATGCCCAGTACAAGTCTGTCGGTGCTTCGTGTGTGTTTTTGTACTTGGATTGCCCATGAGGCCAACACTGTCAGCATGTCAATGTCACAGTCGGTGTCCTGAGGCTCAGGGACAGTCAACCAGAAGTCAAACAGAGTCAGGTGTCAAATAAGCAGTGATCTGAACTCAGACAGGTCTCTCTGGTTCAGAGCCAGTGTGTGTAACCCCCATCCTCTGCTAGCACCAAAGGGTGGGATGAATATCCAGGACACCATCTCACAATCCACCTTCAGAGACACATCTCAGCAGATAGAGGGAGCAGTTAAACTCCATTCAGCAACGTGCACAGGCCCACTTCTGCCTCCTCAAAGAATACATATCCCTGCCTTTCCCCATGTAGTACTCTCTGCCTGGAAGGCCCCCTATACCATCCTCATACCTAAGCCCAAACCCGGCCTGCAAAGTTGACTTTAAGTGTTGCCATGAGGCCTCTGCAGCCCACAGTGGGTATTATCATGGTTAGAGTGGAGGCTCTGTTGACTGACATGATCCTGTATTTCTGCCAATGAAGAGCCGTGTCACCTTCAACAGGTAACTTTTCTAAGACTCAAAGTTTCTGTTCTGTAAAGTAAGGATGATAAGAAAAACTAATCCTAAGGAGATGAGAGTTAAGCAAGGAAGTCATTGTACCTTGGTGCATAATACGCTCACTTCAGTCATTCAGTCATGTCCGACTCTTTGTGACCCCATGGATTGCAGCGCGACAGGCTTCCTGTCCATCACCAACTCCCAAATTTACTCAAATTTGAGTAAATTTGAGTCCATTGAGACGCTGATGCCATCCAACCATCTTATCCTCTATCATCCCCTTCTCCTCCTGCTTTCAATCTTTCCCAGAGTGCGGGTATTTTTAAAGGAGTCAGTTCTTCATATCAGATGACCAAAGTATTGGAATTTCAGCTTCAACATCAGTCCTTCCAATGAATATTCAGGACTGATTTCCTTTACAATGGACTTCTTGGGGTCTTCTTGCTTCCAAGGGACTCTCAAGAGTCTTCTCCAACACCACAGTTAAAAAGAATCAATTCTTCCGTGCTCAGCTTTCTTTATAGTCCAACTCTCACATCCATACATGATAACTGGAAAACATAACTCTGATTAGATGGACTTTGTTGGCACTGTAATGTCCCTGCTTTTAGATATGCTGTCTAGGTTTGCCATAGCTTTTCTTCCAGGGAGCAAGTATCTTTTAATTTCATGGCTGCAGTCACCATATGCAGTGATTTTGGAGCCCCCGAAAATAAAGTCAGCCACTGTTTCCCCATCTATATGCCATGAAGTAATGGGACCCGATACCATGATTTTAGTTTTCTGAATGTTGAGCTTTAAGTCAACTTTTTCACTCTTTTCTTTCACTTTCATCAAGAGGCTATTTAGTTCTTCTTCAATTTCTGCCATAAGTGTGGTGTCATCTACATATCTGAGGTTATTGATATTTCTCCAAGAAAACTTGATTCCAGCTTGTGCTTCATCCAGTCCAGGATTTCTCATGATGTACTCTGCATATAAGTTAAATAAGCAGGGTGACAATATACAACCTTGATGTATTCCTTTCCAGATTTGGAACCAGTCTGTTGTTCCATGTCTAATTCTAACTGTTGCTTCCTGACCTGCATACAGATTTCTCAGGAGGCAGGTCAGGTGGTCTGGTATTCCCATCTCTTGAAGAATTTCCCACAGTTTGTTATGATCCACACAGCCAAAGGCTTTGGAATATTGAATTAAGCAGAAGTTCATCGCTTTCTTGAACTCTCTTGCTTTTTTGATGATCCAACGGATGTTGGCAATTTGATCTCTGGTTCCTTTGCCTTTTCTAAATCCATTTGGAGCATCTGGAAGTTCACGGTTCATGTACTGTTGAAGCCTGGCTTGGAGAATTTTGAGCATCACTTTGCTATCACGTGAGACGAGCGCAATTGTGTGGTAGTTTGAGCATTCTTTGGCATTGTCTTCCTTAGGGATTGAAATGAAAACTGACCTTTTCCAGTCCTGTGGCCACTGCTGAGTTTTCCAAATTTGCTAGCATATTGAGTGTAGCACTTCCACAGCATCATCCTTTAGGATTTGAAATAGCTCAACTGGGATTCCATCAATTCCACTAGCTTTGCTTGTAGTGATGCTTCCTAAGGCCCACTTGACTTCACATTCCAGAATGTCTGGCTTTAGGTGAGGGATCACACCATCGTGATTATATGGTTTGTGAATATCCTTTTTTGTATAGTTCTTCTGAATATTCTTGCACCTCTCCTTAATATCTTGTGCTTCTGTTCAGATCAGATTAGATCAGATCAGTCGCTCAGTCATGTCCGACTCTTTGCGACCCCATGAATCGCAGCACGCCAGGCTTCCCTGTCCATCACCAACTCTTGGAGGTCACTGAGACTTACGTCCATCGAGTCAGGGATGCCATCCAGCCATCTCATCCTCTGTCATCCCCTTCTCCTCTTGCCCCCAATCCCTCCCAGCAACAGGGTCTTTTCCAATGAGTCAACTCTTCGCATGAGGTGGCCAAAGTACTGGAGTTTCAGCTTTAGCATCATTCCTTCCAAAGAAATCCCAGGGCTGATCTCCTTCAGAATGGACTGGTTGGATCTCCTTGCAGTCCAAGGGACTCTCAAGAGTCTTCTCTAACACCACAGTTCAAAAGCATCAATTCTTCGGCACTCAGCCTTCTTCACAGTCCAACTCTCACATCCATACATGACTACAGGAAAAACCATAGCCTTGACTTGACGAATCATTGTTGGCAAAGTAATGTCTCTGCTTTTGAATATGCTATCTAGGTTGGTCATAACTTTCCTTCCAAGGAGGAAGCATCTTTTAATTTCATGGCTGCAGTCACCATCTGCAGTGATTTTGGAGCCCAGAAAAATAAAGTCTGACACTGTTTCCACTGTTTCCCCATCTATTTCCCATGAAGTGGTGGGACCGGATGCCATGATCTTCGTTTTCTGAATGTTGAGCTTTAAGCCAACTTTTTCACTCTCCACTTTCACTTTCATCAAGAGGCTTTTTAGTTCTTGAGTTTCTGCCATAAGGGTAGTGTCATCTGCATATTTGAGGTCCATTCTATTTCTGTCCCTTATTGTGCCCATCTTTGCATGAAAAGTTCCCTGACAATCGTAATTTTCTTGAAGAGATCTCTAGTTGTTCACATTATTGATTTTGTCCATTTGCACTGATCATTGAAGAATGCTTTCTTATCTCTCCTTGCTGTTCTTTGGAACTCTGCATTCAAATAGGTGTATCTTTCCTTTTCTCCTTTGCCTTTCACTTCTCTTTTTTTCATTGCTATTTGTAAGCCCTCTCAGACAATCATTTTGCCTTTTTGCATTTCTTTTCTTGGAGATGGTCTTGATCCCTCTCTCCTGTACAATGTCATGAACCTCAGTCTGTAGTTCTTCAGGTACTCTATCAGATCTAATCCCTTGAATCTATTTGTCACTTCCAGTGTATAATCGTAAGGAATTTGATTTAGGTCACATCTGAATGGTCTAGTGGTTTTCCCTACTTTCTTCAATTTAAGTCTGAATTTGGCTATAAGGAGTTCATGATCTGAGCCACTGTCAGCTCCCAGTCTTGTTTTTGCTGACTGTATAGAGCTTATCCATCTTTGACTGCAAAGAGTATAATCAGTCTGATTCCAGTATTGACATCTGGTGATGTCCATGTGTAGAGGCATCTCTTGTGTTGTTGGAAGAGGGTGTTTGCTATGACCAGTATATTCTCTCAGCAAAACTCTATTAGCCTTTGCCCTGCTTCATTCTGTACTCCATGGCCAAATTTGCCCATTATTCCAGGTATTTCTTGACTTCCAACCTTTGCATTCCTTCCCCTATAATGAAAAGGACATCTTTTTTGGGTATCAGTTCTAGAAGGTCTCATAGGTCTTCATGGAACCATTCAACTTCAAGTTTTTCAGCATACCAGTCAGGGCATAGACTTGGATTACTGTGACACAGAATGGTTTGCCTTGGAAACGAACAGAGATCATTCTGTCATTTTTGAGATTGCATCCAAGTACTGCATTTCAGACTATTTTGTTGACTATGATGGCTATTCCATTTCTTCTAAGGGATTCTTCCCCACAATAGTAGATATAATTGTCATCTGAGGTAAATTCACCTGTTCCAATCCATTTTAGTTCACTGATTCCTAAAAGGTCGATGTTCAGTCTTGCCATCTTTTTGACCACTTCCAGTTTGCCTTGATTCATGCACCTAACATTCCAGGTTCCCATGCAATATTGTTCTTTACAGCATCGGATTTTACTTCCATCATCAGTCACATCCACAACTGGGTGTAGTTTTTCCTTTGGCTCCATCTCTTCATTATTTCTGGGGTTATTTCTCCACTGATCTCCAGTAGCATATTGGGCACCTATCGACCTGGGGAGTTCATCTTTCAGTATCCTATCTTTTTGCCTTTTCATACTGTTGATGGGGTTCTCAAGGCAAGTATACTGAAGTAGTTTGCCATTCTCTTCTCCAGTGGATCACGTTTTTTCAGAATTCTCCACCATGACCCATTCATCTTGGGTGGCCCTTCACCACATGGCTCATAGTTTCATTGAGTTAGACAAGCCTGTGGTCTATGTGATCAGATTAGTTGTTTTTCTGTGATTGTGGTTAAGCACAATGAAGGCCAACTCTTAAGGTTGTTTAATTATTAATATTTTCCCTATTTACGCCCTCAGCAACCTGAACAAGCACAACTAAACCTGCATTTTTGCTTTTGTCATGCCAAATTTCTGCACACACACACACACATTCACACACACAAAATTCCAAAATGAGGGCAGGTGGAACAGTGGCTATTTTAGCTAGAACTCTCTTCAAAGAGGTGATATTTGAACAGAGCCTGGAAGAATGTGAGACGATTCCAGTATGAGATCTGGTGATGGTGTCCCAAGTAAAGAAAACTCCAATGGCAAAAGCTGGGATGAGGGGAAGAGCTTGGCACAGTCATCTCTGTATGCCTGGGAGGCAGAGGGCAAGGGGAGAAGAGAAGGAGGCATGGTCAGAAGTGGTCCCCCAGGACACAGCATCAATTACTGACTGAGCACCTGGTTCAGACCATGCTCTTCCTGAATAGGAGCTCACACTCCAGAGTCAGCGACAGATCACCCATAGGAACTAAGCAAATGACCTAGAGAATCCTGATGACAACAGAATAAGAGTAAGGCAGGAAAGACTGGGGGCAATTTTCTGCAGGGTAATCATGAATGCAGGGCTGGGTAAAGCACAAGCTGGAATCAAGACTGCCAGAAGAAATATCAATAACCTCAGATATGCAGATGACACCACCCTTATGGCGGAAAGCGAAGAAGAACTAAAGAACCCCTTGATGAAAGTGAAAGAGGAGAATGAAAAAGTTGGCTTAAAACTCAACATTGAGAAAACTAAGATCATGGCATCTGGTCCCATCACTTCATGGAAAATAGATGGGGGAACAGTGGAAACAATGACAGACTGTATTTTCTTGGGCTCCAAAATCACTGCATATGGTAACTGCAGCCATGAAATTAAAAGGCACTTGCTCCTTGGAAGAACAACCTAGATAGCATATTAAAAAGCAGAGACGTTACTTTGCCGACAAAGATCTGTCTAGTCAAAGCTATGTTTTTTTTCAGTAGTCGTGTATGGATGTGAGAGTCGGACTATAAAGAAAGCTGAGCACCGAAGAACTGATGCTTTTGAACTGTGGTGTTGAAGAAGACTCTTGAGAGTCCCTGGGACTGTAAGGAGATCCAACCAGTCAATACTAAAGGATATCAGTCCTAAATATTCATTTTAAGGGCAGATGCTGAAGCTGAAACTCCAATACTTTGGCCACCTTATGTGAAGACCTGACTCATTTGAAAAGACCCTTATGCTGGGAAAGATTGAAGGCAGGAGGAAAGGGGATGACAGAGAATGAGATGGTTGGATGGCATCACCGACTCAATGGATGTGAGTTTGAGTAAGCTCTGGGAGATGGTGAAGGACAGGGAAGCCTGGCGTGCTGCTGTCCATGGGGTCGAAAAGAATCAAACATGACTGAGCAACTGAACTGAACCAAGGAAGGCTTCTCCAAGGAGGGGACATTGGAGTGAGTCTGGAACAAAGTGAAGGATGAAGCCATGTGGACAACTAATGAAAAAAAAAGTAGGGAGGGGTAAATCCTGATGGCCATCAGGGCTGTGGTGAGAGTAAACGAGATGACTGAGACTGGTGTATATTTACATCCAAAGGGACACTTGGCTTCTGATTACAGCTGCATGAACTTGCATAAGGACTCAACCTCTCAATCCTCTTTGAGGACTGTGCCTCACAGTCCTCCTCTGTCTAATGGGTATAAAAATAGTACCCATTTTACAGACCTGTTGTTGGTTTGAAACACGTACATGGCAAGTGCTAAATATGAGCTTTTATTTTCCACAGGATTAGCACTTTGGTGAATGTTTTTGGTGTAAATAAGGTAATGAACTTTTGAAAACGTGGGTGGCTTTCTTGCTTTTTAAGCATTTAAATGAATGTGGTATTTCAGACTTTTGATTTTATTTAAATGTTTATAGGTACGGTAACTTTTCCAACTGTTAGTAAGAATTTTAGCATTGCAGCTGGCCTTGTGCATGTCCATCACCAAAGGTCAGCCTGCTCAAGGAAATTTCCTTCAGAACACTGGATCACTCCTCTTGCCAAGGGGCTTGTTGTGGTGGAGGAGCTGACACACTGGTCTGGTCTGGCTGATGCTTCTCTTGTTCCCAGGGAGTAGATGCAATGTCTTGTTGAGCCCACGCGGCAAAGAACATAGGCCATTCCCTATGGGCCTCTCTTCCCTCAGGAAACATCCAGAAGCACTGGGACTGAGGGCCCCTCCCTCCTCATGGCAGTTTTGTGGCTGCCCACCTGAGGTATCTAATCTCCAGCCCCTCCCTCTGTCACTTCAGGCCCACTTGAAATAACCTTAAGATTCCCTTCCCTAAATCTGATCCCCTGGCTGTGCCCAGGGCTACATCTAAAGTTCTTTGAATATCTCCAACCTAGACCCCTGCCAAAACTGCAGACATGCTTGTCCAGATGTCTATGTGACACACACAGACACACACACTTTTGAACATCTCAGAATCACCCCAACCAAAAGACAACCTCTGTCCTTCCTCCAACACACAACCAGCTCCCTCCACCCAACTTCTCCATCTCCATTCTCCCAGAAGTTCAGGGGGGGAAATAAAGGGAGAAAGAAAAAGAAACAAATAGAAAACAATCTTAGGATGGTCCTTCACTCCCTTCCTTCTTCTTTCACAGTATCCAATACAGCAGGGAACCCTGAAGGCTTGGCTCTCCTCCCTGCCATCACTCTGGCCTGGCCCAGCAAAACTGCCAGCAGCCTCCTCTTTGGTTTCCCTGCCTCCAACTTCATCACTGCTCCCTCCACCTCCCTATCTTCCCTGAGCAACCCTTGGGAAACTTTGAAAATATTAACCCAGATTGTGTCCCTTTTCTGGTCACAACTCCCCAGGGCCTGCAAAGCCCTAGGAATGAAGGTTCCAGATGTGACTCCTCCACTCACTCTCAGTTCCTTGCAGATGGCACAGGGATCCTAGGTTTGCCAGATGCTCCGGATTCAGTCGCACAGCCAAGCCTTTGACATGCTAGTCCCTCTGCTTGCAGCTGTCCCACATCTTTTCTCACTGGCTGTCAGGAGGGGACATCACTCATGAGCACCCCTCTGTCCTGGACATGGTAGCCTGCACTTCAGTGCCCTGAGCAGGCACTTTCATCTAGGGGCTTAAGGATTTGGGTGATGATCTGGGAATGGCAGCACCCACTTGTGCAGGTCCATCAGCACAGAGGCTGCCACCAGACCTGACAGAAGCAGGCGACAGGGCAGTGAACCGGGCTTTGTAGTTCCCAGTTCAGGACACGGGCAGCAACGCTGCCAAGCCTCAGACCTTCCTCTGTGCAGTTCGGACCATGCTTTCTCTTCTGCCCGCTTGGGTGTGACACTGCTTGGGAACCTCTAAGCCCTGGGACCAAGCCAAGAACAGATAAAGTAACTGCCTGGAAGACCTGGCCAGAAGCCCAGTCCCGAAGTGGCCCCTGTAAGGCATGGAAACATCCCTCCCCCGCCTCCTCATTGGTTCAACTATGCTCAGGTGCAGCCCCTTCTGGGTGTAGTTCCCATAGCGCCAGGCTGAGGCCTTTGGTCTGGAGGTCACAGACCAATATGCATAATCCTAAGGGTGAGAGTTTTGTGAAGTTCAGGATTTTCAGTCAGCGCAAAAAGACTTTAGACAGGACCGTGGTGGTGAATATGGAGGAGGTGTAGACTGAAGAAAAACACATAACCTAAAAGTTGAGAGTTATGTTTGGATTGTACCAGAGCCCAGCAAACAGCCTCTCAGAGGGCTCTGAGAAACTGTTCAAAGAGGTAAGGGAGGAGCCAGTGTATATAGGAGTTTTTGGTGGAAAAAAAGAAAACATGTATTGGAATAAGAAAATGTTACCGCTAAGCACAAAATGAACATCGCTAGTTGAGTAATTTAGCACTTTTCTTTCTATGGAAAGATTCAAAAGCCTGGGGTCATGGAAATCATTCCTTTGATGTTCATCTCAGCTATCTAGGGCCAGAATCTCGGTGTTTCCCACCCCAGGCCATTCAGGGTGCACATTCAGGGATGGTTTCAGTGGCTGCTGACCGGCTGGCCAAAACATCCTTTCTTTGCTGAATTGGCAGGTGAGGTTGTTTGTCCATGGAGGCATGCCAGGTCATGAAGCTAGTAGACAAGGGCAGCTGCTGCCTCTGGTTCCATCAAAAAATAAAATCTCCCCTGTATAGTTGTAAACTGTGTCACACACCAGCGAGCGATACTGTTGTATCCAGGTACAGTTTTTTTTAGGAATATGAGAACTATCTCAGAAAAAAATGTGACTTACCAAGTGCCATTTCCTGTGGGGATAGTGGCTGCACTGGTCACAGTCAACAGGTATGGAAAGCGGCCATTTGAGCCCTGAGTAAAAGTTAGGGACACCATGATCTCATTCCCTTGCTGGAAAGTGATTATAATTTCCCGTGAAACTTTAGTGACAGTGTCAGTGTTGTGTAGGGAACTGAGATTACCTCAGAAAAACGGTTGTGAAATAGCTGCTTATTTAAAGCTATGGATCATCATCATGTAGTTATTCTAAGACAGTAGCAGAAAGAGCTCTGGGTAAACATGTCTGTGATATTTGAAAAGCTTAGGATCTCATTGAAGTTTGACCAGGGAACTCTGAAGCCTGAGAAGCTGAGGTCATGGTTGCACTGGAAACTTGACTATCCTGAGGCTTTGACTTTCAAAAGTTTATGTTTTTATCATTCTTGAGCTCACTGAGCAATACTGTTTCAGAAACCAGTAATCACGAAACCAAGAACCACACTTGGAGAGTTGGAGAACTCAGATTTATTATGCCAGCGGGCCCAGAGGAGTTAACACTCCAGCTCTGAGCCCTGAACAAAGGGGTTATAGGGTTTTTATAGACAGACTGTAGTGGGCAACACTGCCTGTTAACAGGATGGTTTAAACTAAGGGGTTTCATGGGCGTGGGAACAGTGGTCAAGATGGGGAAGGGGATGCCTGACCCGGACAGGCATGATTAAGCAGGTTCACAGAGGCTGGGCAATTGCAAAGAGCAGGACAAGAGTGAGTGAGATAAATTCCAGTTTCTAGTATTGCAAGTCCCCACTTTCTGAGACTACATGACCTACATGATCCAGGCTTTGCAAGGAGCAAGCTGAGTTACAGAGGCAGAACAAGCAGGAGGCTATGTAAAATTTTCATTTTTCCTCTTCATTACCAACACGAAGAGAGAGGCAAAATGGGAATTTGGAAAGATTTTTCAAACAGTAATGGCTCACACGGTTAGTTACTCAGAACTTACCCATTGGTTTGTCTACTAAAAAAATGCACAACGTAAAAGTTGAGAATTACGTTTTATTTGCTGGACAAAACTGAGGATTTAAGCCCTGGAGACATCCTCTGAGATGGCTCTAAGGGACTACTCCAAAGAGGTAAGGGAAGAGCCAGGATATATGGGATTGTGTAATGAAAACTAGGTAGCCGGAACATCAAAAGATGACTGTTGATTAAAGAAAACCAGACATCTCAAGTTAATAAATGTAGCACTTTTCTGTGTATAGGAAGATGCAAGAGTCTGGGCTCACTGAAGTCACTGAAATCATTCTTTTGATATGCATCTTAACTATCTAGGGTCAGAATCATGCTTTTCTCCCTCTTGAATCCCCTCAGGGTGCACAGGGTTGGGAGAGGTTGGCTGCTGGCTTAATGGCTGCTGCATCCTTTGTTTACTGATACAGCAGGCAAGTTTTCATCCACGGGTTTGACCAAATGTTATTCAGGCTTCTCTCCACAAACCCCACATTTTGGCTCACCCTCAAACTTAAGCAAGCACTAAGAGGCAACTCACTGCTGGCTGTCCACAAGACAAACATTTCCTGTTAAACTGCTCTACTCATGCTGCCTTCTCACCCCCACAATCCCCTCACACTTCAGCAAAGTTCCTGCTAGCCCTACTTATCCCTCTATTTTTTTAAATGCTTTTCTGTTTGATTTTGAGATGCCTGTGGATTTTGTGATCAGTGGACTTTCCCTATTGCAATGGTCTTTTTGACTGAAGTCTTTCTGACTTAAGTCTGGATTTCTTTTTTTTTTTATTTGACAGTTTCATATGGCCAGGAGTTGGATCAGGTTTGCACTTTCCATATGGGACTCTGTAATTCCTGTCCAGATAACTAACTGCACCTTGCAGATCCTTTGAACTCTCTTGTTCATGAATTTGGGAATCCAAGCAGTGCTCTGGAAGTCAAGTCTGTTACAGCATAAGAAGGAGTTATTTTGATTCTTTTGAATAAAGAAGTTTTTCTCTGGCATTTTGAGTGGGGACTCATTCCTTGACTCTTGAGCAGGAAACTTTCCCTACTCTTCAGTATGAAGACTCTAGTAGTTTTCCTTGACTCACCTAATGGGAATTGGGGGAGGAAATATTTTTGGCACTTCAGACAGGGACTGTACAAAGGAATAAAGGGGCAGGATATTTTCCAGGCTCCTTTAAGTTCTTATCTCTGATTTGATTAATAAATCTGATCTCTGGTAGCCTGGGCCTGCAATAACCTGAAGTGGGGCTTTGGTTCCCAGCTAGAGATTGAGACTGGGTCACAGATGTGAGAGTACCAGATCCTAGCCACTCGATCAGTGGTCAGTGACAAGTGCCGAGCCCTTAGGCTTTGAAGAAAAGAATTCCCATAAAGACAAAAAGTAGTAAAACAAGTAAACTATTAACAGAAAAAGCATAGAGTACGTATGGATAGGCACAAAGGCAGACACAGAGGGAGAGCTCCTGAATTTGTGCCCTCATGATAGTTTGAATTACTTTTAAGAGGTATTTCTTCTGGGTTTCCTTTGGGCCAATCATTCTGATTTGCCTGGTTCACAGTCCATTTTGGTATATCTCAGGATCCTCTCATGTGTGTGCACACACCTCTTAAACCAAGTGGATTTTACCAGAAAGGCATCTGGGTAGAGACAGCATCCCTTGACATTGTTCCCCTTTCAGCCTGCAAGGAGTCTTTTCTGTGCATGTGTGGCAAAGGGCCACTGCTGAGTTTTCCAAATTTGCTGGCAAAGGGAGGTCTCCTGATTTCTTCAGGAATGACAGATATGTGGTCTGGGCAGGGCCCAGCCTCCTCTGTTAATTGTCTTCCTATTATCCTCTTGGAGTTTAATTCAATAGGGAATTAATCTCCAATTGCTTTACCCTAGGAGGCCCATCAACCTCCTGACTCAAATCCTGTGGGTAAATCCTTACTCTATTCTGTTTGCTTCCTTTTCTTTCTCTACTCTACCATTATGACCTTAATTCAGTTCACAATCTTTAAAAACTGGCAAAAGTTTTTGCTAAAGATAATTTAGAATTCCAGTGGCCTCAGAAACATGGGCTCTCTGCCTACTAACTTACCAAATACATAACCCTTCCCATCTCCCTGCACCTTCCCCTCCTTCCCTCTTCTCATGACCTTCAAATTTCCCTTCAGTTCCCTTTATACTTTGATTTATGTGTCACGATAAAACACTACTGCCTCCTACATCCCTCTATGAACCTCTGCCAAACCCTTTCCATTATACTTCAGCCTTTCAGAGTCCTCTAGTCACTTCATCTCTAGACCACCCTCTGCCTGTTCAGGATTCTTGAAGGGCATAAGGCACTTAAGAACAAGCATGCGCAGTGGAAGAAACGAATGAAGAAGAGGTTGGATGTTTTATCTACTCTGATGAGCTTTAGAGACCCCCAGACTTGGTGAATCCTCAGTCTGTTGCCCCAAGGTCAATGCACAGTCTCCATAAGATTACTCATCAGAGCAAAGAAAGTCTCAAAAGTCTCCACCACTAATATTTTTGGGGATGCTTTAACTCTCGTACTGAGTAGGAAACTTCAACTTGCTGCACTACTAGAAATGTATCCTTATTATTGTAAAGAATTGTAAGTTGGTCAACGGCAAGAGTCAGCTCACCACCAGTCACTTCACATGACTGACTCTTGACTGAATCATTTTCCCTATGGTACCTCATTGACAGTTATCCGGAGGTAGGGCCCCCTGCAGTTCTGACCAACAGCTGAACAAGACAAGTACCAGTAGGTACCTCATTGATAGTTGGTTGCTTGTGGGTGGGGCCCATGGAAGCACTGACCAATGGCTGAGAAAGACCTGTTGCCCAGTAACAGGATGTGGAGTAATAAGGCACAGCAGTGGCTACTTCCCTGGTGGCTCAGACGGTAAAGCGTCTGCCTACAATGTGGGAGACCTGGGTTCAGTCCCTGGGTCGGGAAGATCCCCTGGAGAAGGAAATGGCAACCCACTCCAGTATTCTTGCCTGAAAAATCCCATGGATGGAGGAGCCTCGTAGGCTACAGTCCATGGGGTCACCAAGACTCAGACTCGACTGCGTGATTTCACTTCACTTCACTTCACTTCTAAGGCCTGTGCTCATGCTGCTGTTACATAAGGACTCTTTGGGTCCAGTGTGCTGGAATCTTTTTGATTAACTCCTTTCCAACCTCAGATTCTGGTTTCACACACTTATTTAACTTTTGCTCATCATTCTTTTCATTGTATTCCCAGGCATACCTGTCACCAGTGATTATCTCTAAGCCTCTCCAACAACTGTCACTTGACCACATGCTCAGCATATAGTATAGCTAATGTTTCAAAGCCAACAAGAATGTGAAGGCCAGCCCACCTTGAAAACTACTTTGACAGACTTTAACCTCAAAGTGATTCTTATTCTCTTCACAATGTAACAGAGCAGCATGAGCACAGTCCTCAGAAGAAAGCCATTGCTTTGCCTCATTTCTTGCCACCTTGTTACTAGGCAACAGGTCTTGCTGAACCATTGCTTGGTGCCTCAGAGAGCCCCATCCACAAGCAGCCAATTGTCAGTGAGTGACCATTCGTTGTCCTGCTCAGCTACTGATCAGCACCACAGTGGGCCCTGCCCCCAGTTACTGTCAATGAGGGACCATTGGGGAAGTGATTAAGTCAAGGGTGGTGTGGTGGTCATCAGATGGAGAGTGAGAAAAGAGGCAGATTCAGGCATTCTTCTGGAGGGCCTGGAGATCACCCAACCTTGGGCCAGTGGGTGAGCTGGAGGGCCCAGGGAACAGACTGGAGACTACAACCTGTAGTGTTCCAGAGCCCTCACTAAGGCCCTCCACTAGTCTTGGCGAGGCCTTGAGGAGCAGCGAATCTCTCCCCCATCCCTGTCTCTGCAACCTACAAAGAGTGGCCATCTTTCTGGTTCTCAGTCTTTGAGAACTGATCTCCCCATTTGGACGGTCTGAGGAGACTGAGGACCTATTGGGTAGGGCACCTGGATCCGTCAGGCATGATAGCTGTGCAGAATGTGGGAAGTGGCCCTGAAGGAGCTGCCAACTGAGATCTTATTCCTCTTAACCACGACTGGGATATTGCTGGGTGAAAACTGTGACTTAAGACTTCCCTTTCTTGTCAAGACAGAGAATAACATTCCTCTGGTAGAGATTTACAGGAACATCATTACCTGACCATGACCTTGAGAGAGTCATTTCCTAGGCAGGTTGATAGGAAATCTAGGGGTCCCCAAGGAGAGAGGGGTCTGGAATTCTCAAGGAGGAAGAAAGGATAAACTTTTTTTCTTTCTCCACATTCCTTAGGATTATATAACAATAATGTATCCTGCCTAAGGACAGTCTTTGGATTCAACCTTCTGTTATCTTAAAATGTAAATTATGGGAGTAGGTCTGATGAGGTTTTTACAACCTCCAGACATTCTTTGGATTATATAACTTTGTTGTTAACACTAGCAAGTAGGTACTCTTTCTGCCCCCTTCTGATGGCTATGTCAGAAGCTTTCTCTATCTCCTTTATACTTTAATAAAACTTTATTACACAAAAGCTCTGAGCGATCAAGCCTCGTCTCTGGCCCCAGATTGAATTCTTCTCCTCTGGGGGCCAAGAATCCCAGTGTTCACGTGATTCAACAACAACCTTTCATCTTGGGGGCTCATCTGGGATCCTTCAGGAAAAGGTAAGGATGCTTGGAGCTTTAGTTTTTTGTTCTCTTAGCAGACACGTTTTATGCTGTGCTTTACTAACTCTACAGCATGCTTGTGTGAATGAATGACATGCCCTGAGTGAAACAAGTAAGGAGCCCTGCTCTGCGGTTCCACGGTGATCTCATACGGCTTATGGCAATGCCAAGAAGGGGCACCCAATGTCTCCTTCAGGAACCGACCGGAAATGGGCAAAGCATGTGGACCGAACTCTCCTTTCTCAGTCAAACTTTTCGGTCTCTTTGACCATTTCATAACTCCTTGGGAATTAGAATTACTAACCTAATCTATCAGATCATAGACTTTCAAGGGACTTGTGATCTATACCGTTACTGTGTACTGTGGCTTAGGTCCCAAACTTGGATTGGTAGTCAAGAAAGCACCTAGCCTCGCTAGGAATCGAAAGTTCGGAAGCTAGATGGAGCTCTAGCTCCCAGAACATCTCTGAGGTTAAAGGTTACTCAGATTGGGACTGCGATGGGTTTTTTTTTTTTTTTTTTTCCTTTGGTAATGCCGGCTCTTAGTGGATCAGAGGAGGCTGTTATACTGGTGTGGTGATGCTTGGAAAGAACATCTCAGTTTTATGTTCGTGTCGGTCTTATTGTGGTCAGGAAATACTCAGGGTCATGCACAGGCACTCAGGTGACTCAATGTTTCCCCCAGTAGTCTTAGCTTGGGAGGCATTCCGGAAGGTTACTCTGATTCACCCCGGGTGACATCAGAGGCAAGCAAGGTTAAAGGTGAAGAGCTGGACGTCAAGTAGGGATGCTATCAAGTCTACCCCTGGTACATCCCCACCCCATCTCAGTGGTGGAACCGGGAGGGACGTGGACTGCACCTGCGTCGGTAAGGGACAGACTAAGTCCGACCAGGAAGGAAAAGCTTTTGGTATAACGTCTGTTTATACCCCCATCTAGAGCAGGGAGGGATGCCTCCGGTAGAAAAATGGCACTGATCGCTTTTTTTCTCTCTTACAGATGGGAGCTAACAATTCCAGCCTAACTCCTTTGAACTGTATCCTGAAAAACTGGGATAGATTTGATCCCCAGGGCTTAAAGAAGACACACCTGGTCTTCCTATGTGATACTGCATGGCCACGGTATCCATTGGAGGACGGCGAATGGTGGCCAGTTGGAGGGTCTCTTAAGTATAATACTGTTCTACAATTAGACCAGTTCTGTAAGGAACAAGGAAAATGGGTAGAAGTAGCATATGTGTTGCCCTTTTTATCTCTGCAAAATATGCCAGACTTATGTCCTAAGGGTATAGATTTGGGCATGAAACCTTCAGCTCCCCCGTACCTGGGACTCCAAACTGGGATTCAAACTGCCCACATGGAGGTCCAAACAACTCCTGTCTCAGTACGACTTCAGACTACTCTGGTTTCAGTAGAAACTCAGACCATCAAAGTAAGAGATGAGATGGAGGACAGGAGACAAAGAGAAGAGGAAAAACAGGTTTCTCCAATCTATCCCTGGGATCATATGCATAGAGCAGCCAAAGAGACTGAGGAACAGCCACACAAGCTGTCGCCTCTTTATGAAACACCCACCAGGAGAAATAATCAGTCTGTGAGAGTTAATAAGCCTTTTTCTTATCAAGAAATACAAAGAATCAAGGAGGATCTGGGAGACTATTTAGAGGACCCAGAAAAATATATTAGAGCTTTTAAAGGTGTTATTCTGCTTTATGACCTCACTTGGAAGGATGTGATGTATATCTTGGGACAAACGCTGACTCCCGAGTCAAAGACTTGAGTTTGGGGAAAAGCGGTTGCTTATGGAGATGAATGGCTTGGTAATGAATCAGTAGGGAAGAGGGAGAACGAGATAGTGGCCCTCCCCACTGGGAATCAGGCGGCCCCAACTATAGAACCAGATTGGGACTACAACACAACTAAAGGAAGATGGGATCAGAGTCATTTTGTTAGATGTATTCTTGAAGGACTTAGGCAGGCGCGTTCTAAGCCTTTAAACTATGGCAAATTGGCAGACATAGAACAGGAGAAGGAAGCTCCTGGTAAATTCCTAGATAGACTGAGAGAAGCCCTTCGCAGATTCACTGAGATTGATCCTGAAAGTGAAGAGGGAAAAGTGATCTTAAAGGATAGATTTCTCACTCAGTCGGCTCCAGATATGCGCTGTAAGCTATTAAAACAGGCGAATGGACCAAATCAGTCTTTAGATACTCTGTTACAACTGGCTCAGACAGTCTATTATGGTAGGGAATATGAGGACAAGAAAGAAAGGCAAAAAAAGACAAAGGAAAAGGAGGAAGCCTTCGCCATGGCTATGAAAAACATTCTTAAACAGCCTGAGAAAAATGCCCAGAGGGACCCAGGTGAAAAGGGATGGGCTTGCTATTACTGTGGAAAGGAGGGGCACCTCAAGCGGGATTGCCCTCAGGCATCTAAGCTGCCCCCCCCCCACCCAGGACCACACTGGAAGAGAGACTGCCCCCAGAGGCGTAGGTCTCCGGGGTCAGACTCTCAAGACAATCAGGACTGAAGGTGCCCGGGGGTTCCCACACAAGCTCCCGTCCTAATTACACCTGAGGAACCCCGGGTATTAATAACTGTGGGGGTCCAATCCGTCGATTTCCTTTTAGATACTGGGGCAACTTACTCTGTGCTTACTGAAGCTCCTGGCCCACTTTCTTCCCGATCCGTTTCCATAATGGGACTGTCTGGACGAGCCAAAGGTATTATTTCAGTTATTCTTTATCTTGCAACTGGGATTCTGTGCTGTTTTCACACGAGTTTCTGATCGTGCCAGAATCTCCCTCACCCCTTTTGGGAAGGGATATACTGAGCAAGGTCCATGCCTCTGTTTTCATGAATATGGAGCCCTTCCTTTCTCTCCCTTTAGTTGAACAAAATGTAAATCCTAGAGTATGGGCTGATGGAAAATCTGGGTGGAGCACAAAATGCTATTCCTGTAGTTGTTAAGCTCAAAGACCCACATGTGTATCCACATAAGAAGCAGTATCCACTGAAACCTGAAGTTAAGGAAGGGTTAAAACCCATCATGGAAAATTTAAAGGAGCAGGGATTATTAATTCCCTGTAACAGTCCTTGCAACACTCCTATTTTGGGTATAAAGAAATCGAATGGTAAATGGAGACTAGTTCAAGATTTACAAATAATAAATGAGGCTGTAGTTCCTTTACACCCCGTGGTGCCTAATCCTTATACTCTATTGTTTGAAATTCCTGAATGGGCCAAATATTTCTCAGTAATTGATTTAAAGGATGCCTTCTATTCAGTGCCTTTGGTGGAAGAAAGTCAATTTCTATTTGCCTTTGAAGACCCTACACAGCCAGCTTCTCAGTTAACCTGGACAGTTTTGCCCCAGGGATTTCATGACAGTCCTCACTTATTTGGACAAAGTTTGTCATGGGATCTACAAAATTTTAACAGCTCTGAAGCAGTGGTGTTACAACATGTAGATGATATTTTGCTCTGTGATGAGACAGAGGAAGCTTGTTTGTGAGCCTCAGAAGATTTCTTAAACTTTCTGGCAGGCTGTGGTTACAAGGCATCAAGAGAAAAGGCTCAGCTTTGTCAACAATCGGTTAGATATCTGGGCCTAAGAATATCAGAAGGGACTAGGGCCATAGGCCCTGAGAGAATTAAACCTATACTAAATCATCCCCTACCTATGACTTTAAGACAACTGAGAGGATTTTTGGGAATCACAGGATACTGTCACATTTGGATTCCGGGTTACGGGGAACTTGCCCGGCCCTTATATAAACTTATAGCTGAAACTCAGCAGGCCCAAACTGACAAACTGGTTTGGTCTCCAGAAACTCAAAAGGCTTTTAAGCTCCAGCTCTGAGCTTGCCCACAGGGCCAGAATTTAATTTGTTTGTCACTAAAAGAAAAGGTGTGGCATTGGGAGTTTTGACACAACCCCGAGGGCCTCACCAGCAACCTATTGCTTATCTAAGCAGAGAATTAGATGTAGTTTCACGTGGGTGGCCCCACTGCCTAAGAGTAATTGGGGCAGTGGCTTTATTAGCACCTGAAGCTTTAAAAGTAATTAATGGATGAAACCTTACTGTACTGACTTCTCATGATGTGAGTGGAATATTAAATTCTAAGGTTAATATTTGGATGACAGACAGTAGGCTTCTTAAGTATCAGTCATTGTTGTTAGAAGAACCAGTAACTAAGCTTAAAGTTTGTGGAAATTTAAATCCTGCCACTTTCCCTCCTGAGAAGGAAAATGAAACACCTGATCACGATTGTTCTCAATTCCTAACTTTAAACTATGCAGCTCTGGAGGATCTAAAGGATACCCCATTAGACAATCCTGACATGGAAATATTTACAGATGGCAGTTCTTTTGTTTGGGACGGAAAGCGTAAAGCAGGTTACGCCGTGGTGACTGCTGAATAGGTTTTGGAAGCAAAATCTCTCCCCCAGGGAACCAGTGCTCAGTTAGCGGAGCTTGTGGCTCTGACCCAAGCTCTAGAGTTAAGCAAAGGGCAGCGGATGGGTCTGATAATCTACGTGAGTCTATTTCTGCTGACTCCAAAAATTCTGAGTCTGCCGTTGGATCCTCAAGACAATGTCTTCCTGTCCTGGGCTCACTCCTATGCTACATTCCACAATCGGTCTAACTGCTGGGTCTGCGGAGCACTCCCCTCTTCATCAGTGGAAGGCTTCTTGTGGTGGACATCCCCACTTCAAGGAAAAGACTTTCTCCAAGTCTGTGAATACCTTCGACAACAATCACATGCGATGCCTCTTCTTCATCTGATGACATTTACCAACCCTAAAATGGACTGGTGCAACACTTTGTACTTTAACTATGGACATAATGTGACTTTTAATTTTGATTATACATTGTCTCGGTTTAATGACTATTTTGCTACATATAAGGCAAATAGGTCTAGATCTAATGGTTTTTTACCTGACGTTTATCAAATATGGGACGAGGTTATATGGCTAACTCCTGAAAAAGGACGTTTAATATCTACTGCCTCTATATGCTGGGAACAAACAGAGCCATCCCCAAAAGTTAGCCAACAACTTAATTACAATGATTGGAAACAATTGGGATTTTTGTCTCAGGAAACATGCAATGTAATCATTCCCCTGTTTTCCAATCCCAGTTCAGGTTCTCCCTTTGTCTGGCCAGGCACAAATTGGGACTGGATATCTCAGTCGTGCTGGCTTGCTCCAAATGGGACTTATTGGATATGTGGCTCTTACCTATGGGCATGGCTTCCCCCTGGTTGGATAGGGAGATGCATCCTGGGTCTAGCTTTTACTCACGGCTTTATATTTTCAGAGCTTCCAGAAAAGCCTGCTAATTTACCCCACCTTAAAACTCGGTGGGCAAGGTCTGTATTTCATTGGTATGATTATTTGGCTGCAGAGTTTGTTCCTTCTTTGGGAACTACAGATGTTATGTTATGAGTGGATGCTTTGATTAGTTTTACTCAACAGGCATTACAAGATTCTCAAAAGGCTATTTCAGCTCTTAATGCTGAACAAGCACAAATTAGAAAGGTGGTTTTACAAAACAGATTGGCTCTAGATATTCTGACAGCTGCACAAGGAGGAACTTGTGCCATTATTCATACCCAATGCTGTACATATATACCTGATATGAGCACGAATGTTACTCATTTTACTAACCACATGAACAAGATGATTAGGGCCATGGATACTGCTGAAGCCTCAATTGCCTCACTTTGGGAGACGTTAACTAGTCTTTGGATTCAACCTTCTGTTATCTTAAAATGTAAATTATGGGAGTAGGTCTGATGAGGCCTTTACAACCTCCAGACATTCTTTGGATTATATAACTTCGTTGTTAACGCTAGCAAGCGGGTACTCTTTCTGCCCCTTTCTGATGCCTATGTCAGAAGCTTTCTCTATCTCCTTTATACTTTAATAAAACTTTATTACACAAAAGCTCTGAGCGATCAAGCCTCGTCTCTGGCCCCGGATTGAATTCTTCTCCTCCGGGGGCCAAGAATCCCAGTGTATTCGCGTGATTCAACAACAACCTTTCAACCTGACCTTAAGAACTAAGGATCTGACCCCAAGAAGTCTTCAACAACTAACTACACCCCACTCTCACATTTGCTTTTAAAGGGACTTGCTGAAACTTTGGGTTCTTAGGGCATGAGCCACCCTGCTCCACGTATGCATCTGTAATAAACCTTTCCCTGTTCCAAACTCTACTGTTTAGTTTACATGGGTCTCATTCTGTGTCAGGCACATGGACTTGTTGATTTCAGTAACAACAATTGTGTCTAAGGACAGACTTTGCCTCTCTTAAATAACAGCAGAGACTGCCCAGTTCAATTCAGATCAGTTCAGTCTCTCAGTTGTCTCTGACTCTTTGCAACACCATGGACTACAACACGCCAGGCGTCCCTGTCCATCACCAGCTCCCAGAGCTTACTCAAACTCATGTGCATTGAGTCAGTGATGCCATTCAACCATCTCATCCTCTGTCATCTGCTTCTCCTCCTGGCTTCAGTATTTCCCAGCATCAGGGTCTTTTGAAATGAGTCAGGTCTTTGCATAAGGTGGCCAAATCATTGCAGTTTCAGTTTCAACATCAGTCTTTCCAATGAACACCCAGGACTGATATCCTTTAGGATTGACTGGTTGGATCTCCTTGCAGTCCAAGAGATCCTCAAGAGTCTTCTCCTTCATCACAGTTCAAAAGCATCAATTCTTTGGCACTCAGCTTTCTTTATAGTCCAACTCTCACATGCATACATAAGAACTGGAAAAATCATAGCTTTGACTAGATGAAACTTTGTTGGCAAAGTAATGAAATGTAAAGTAACGTGTGCAAAGTAATGGCGAAGTGACTGGCCAAGTGCTCACAGTTATCCATAAAATACCCACTGACTTGGCTTGACTCATCTTTAGCCAAGCTTCTCTCCTCTGAACGTCAGCTTTTCCCCAATCTTGAGCAAGCATTAAGATTCAGAAATTTCTGTCTCCCTTAACAACTCATTCTGAGAATCATCTCACTACAGAGGGAAACACTTCCTGTTAAACTGCTCCATCGTACTGTCTGCTCATCCATTCCCACCACTTGTCCCATCACACACACACAGAGAGAGAGAGAGAGAGAGAGAGAGAGAGAGAGACAGAGAGAGAGAGTTCCTGCTTTCCCTGGTTATCCTTCCATGTAAAAGAAACATCTTTTTCTGTTCTATTTTGAGACATGTGAAGAACTTGTGGTCAAAGTGTTCTCCCTATCACTATCAGTTCAGTTCAGCCACTCAGTTGTGTTGGACTCTTTGCGACCCCATGGACTGCAGCACGTCAGGCTTTCCTGTCCATCACCAACTCCCAGAGATTGCTCAAACTCATGTTCATCAAGGCCGTGATACCAATCAACCATCTCATCCTCTGCTATCCCCTTCTCTTCGGACTTCAGTCTTTCCAGCATCAGGGTCTTTTCCAAACAGTCAGTTCTTTCCATCAATTGGCCAAAGTACTAGAGTTTCAGCTTCAGCTTTGGTCCTTCCAAAGAATATTCAGGACTGATTTCCCTTAGGATGGATTGGTTGGATCTCCTTGCTGTCCAAGGGACTCTGAAGAGTCTTCCTCAACACCACAGTTCAAAACCATCAATTCTTTGGTGCTCCGCTTTCTTTATGCTGCAACTCTTGCATCTATACATTACTACTGGAAGAACCATAACTTTGACTATATGGAGCTTTGTTGGCAAAGTAATGTCTCTGCTTTTTAATATGCTGTCTAGGTTTGTTCTGTTTTTTCTTCCAAGGAGCATGTGTCCTTTAGTTGTATGGCTTCAGACACCCTATTCAGTGATTTTGAGCCCATGAAAATAAATTCTGTCACTGTTTCCATTGTTTCTTCATGTTTTGACTGTTGAGATTTAAGCCAGCTTCTTCTTTGTAACATTCACTAGTTTGTTGCATTTTTAGATTCCACATACAGATGATATTACAGAGTACTTGTCTTTCTCTTTCTCTAATTTGACTTATTTTACTAAGTAAAATTCCTCACAAGTCCATCCATACTGTTGCAAATAGCAAATTTTCATTCTTTTTTGTGACTGAGTAATATTCCATTGTGTGTGTGTGTGTGTGTGTGTGTGTGTGTGTGTGTGTGCATGCAGCTGTATATACAATACTGCTTTTTTCATTTATCTGTTGCTGAGCATTTGGTTTGCTTTCATATCTTGGCTAGTGTCTTAACTAGTGAAATTATTCCTCTCCTACAAATTCTTTCTTTTCTATTTAGAGAAGATCCTCTAACATTTATTTCAGGGTTAGTTTAGTATTGACGAACTCTTAATTTTTGCTTGTCTGAGAAGCACTTTATCTCTCAATTCTGAATGATAATCTTACTGGGTAGATATTCAGGTTGTAAGTATTTCTCTTTCAACATTTTAAATGTCAATATATAATGCCACTCACTCTGGCCTGCAAGGTTTCTATGCAAAATTTAGCAGATATCCTTACGGAGTTTCCCTTTTATGTGATTCTGTGATTTCTCTTGCTGCCTTTAGAATCTTCTCTTTATTTCTAACTCCTGCCATTTTAATTATACTGTATCTTAGTGTGGGTTTGTTTTGGTTTATTTTGTTTGGTACCCTGTGTGATTTCTGTACTGTCTTCTGGTTTGGGAAGTTTTCAGCCATTATTTCATCAAATACAACTTACCATCTTTTCTCTCTTTTGTTCTTTTGAGACACCTATAATATGAATGCTGATAAGATTAATGTTATCAGTAGGTCTCTTAAACTGTTCTCATTTTTTTGGGGGGTGGGGAGTTTCTTTTAGCTATTCTGATTGGTGATTTCCATTATTATTCAGTCCTGTGTTATTGTCAGGTCTGCTGTTAATTCTTGTTTGTTTTTTATTTCTGTTAATGTATTCTTCAGCTCTGTCTCTTTTTAATATTTTCTGGTTCCTTGTTAGAATGTTCACTGTGTTTGCCTGTTTTTTTTCTAGTTCACTCAGCATTATTATTACTGATTCTTTGGACTCTTTACCTAGTTAATTATTTATCTGTTATTTAGTTGTTTGGTCAGAGGTTCAAACTACAGCACAATTGCACTCATCTCACATGCTAGTAAAGTAATTCTTAAAATTCTCCAAACCAGGCTTCAGCAATATGTGAATCATGAACTTCCAGATGTTCAAGCTGGTTATAGAAAAGGCAGAGGAATCAGAGATCAAATTGCCAACATCTGCTGGATCATTGTAAAAGCAAGAGAGTTCCAGAAAAACAACTATTTCTGCTTTATTGACTATGCCAAAGCCTTTGACTGTGTGGATCACAATAAACTGTGGAAAATTCTGAAAGAGATGGGAATACCAGATGACCTGACCTGCCTCTTGAGAAATCTCTATGCAGGTCAGGAAGCAACAGTTAGAACTGGATGTGAAACAACAGACTGGTTCCAAATGGGAAAAGGAGTACGTCAAGGCTGGATAATGTCACCCTGCTTATTTAACTTATATGCAGAGTACATCATGAGAAACACTGGGCTGGAAGAAACACAAGCTGGAATCAAGATTGCCGGGAGAAATATCAATAACCTCAAATGCGCAAATGACACCACACTTATGGGAGAAAGTGAAGAGGAACTACAGAACCTCTTGATGAAAGTGAAAGTGGAGAGTGAAAAATCTGGCTTAAAGCTCAACATTCAGCAAACGAAGATCATGGCATCCGGTCCCATCACTTCATGGGAAATAGATGGGGAAACAGTGGAAACAGTGTCAGACTTTATTTTTCTGGGCTCCAAAATCACTGCAGATGGTGACTGCAGCCATGAAATTAAAGGAAGCTTACTCCTTGGAAGTAGAGTTATGACTAACCTAGACAGCATATTAAAAAGCAGAGACTCTGTGGGAGAGGGTGGGGGTGATTTGGGAGAATGGCATTGAAACATGTATAATATCATATATCAAAGGAATCACCAGTCCAGGTTCAATGCATGATACGGGATGCTTGGGGCTGGTGCACGGGGATGACCCAGAGAGATGGTACGGGGAGGAAGGTGGGAGGGGGGTACAGGATGGGGAACACATGTACACTTGTGGCAGGTTCATGTTGATGTATGTCAAAACCAATACCATATGTAAAGTAATTAACCTTCCATTAAAATAAAAAAAAATTATATTAAAAATAAAAACTAAAAAGCAGAGACATTAGTTTGGCAACAAAGGTCTGTCTAGTCAAGGCTATGGTTTTTCCAGTGGTCAGATATGGATTGAGAGTTGGACTATAAAAAAGCTGAGCGCCAAAGAATTGATGCTTTTGAACTGTGGTGTTGGAGAAGACTCTTGAGAGTCCCTTGCACTGCAAGGAGATCCAACCAGTCCATCCTAACGGATATCAGTCCTGAGTGTTCATTGGAAAGACTGATGTTGAAACTGAAACTCCAATATTTTGGCCACCTGATGCGAAGAGCTGATTCATTGGTAAAGACCCTGATGCTGGGAAATATTGAAGGCAGGAGGAGAAGGGGACGACAGAGGAAGAGATGGTTAGATGGCATCACCAAGTCAATGGACATGGGTTTGGGTGGACTCCACGAGTTGGTGATGGACAGGGAGGCCTGGTGTGCTGTGGTTCATGGTGTCGCAAAGAATCAGACACGACTGACCAACTGAACTGACTTTCTCTTGGTCTTTCAATGGAGACCAGTCCTTCTTTCTTCCCGTTTTTCTCTGCCTCTCTGAATTTCAGTGCATCAATTATCTATTATGGTCTTGAAGGGGTGATCTTGTGGGGGAGCATCTCTGTACAGTCTGTACCATATTCAACGGGGGGTGGGGGTGGGGCTGGATTTGATGAATCACAAGTCACATCTTTCCTTAGGGTGTGCCAGCACCTATGGCTGGGAAGTTCAGTGGTGCCAGGTCTGAAGCCAGATGTGAGGCAGAGACTTCCTTTTTCTCAGTGGCTTTCACTATCCTATTGGGGGCAGGGTGGGGTCCCAAGTTTCTGGAGCGGAAGCCCTGAATATCAGGCCAGATCTGGCTGTGTTCCCTCAAGTATGTACGCTCCCGTCTCCCAGCACTGCAACCCTTCCCACAGAGGGACAAGAGGAGAATGTTCTGGTTAGGAAAAAATAAAAAGGAGCAAATCTACAGGCTGGCTGATTACAGAGGTCCAGGCTACCTCCAACTTGCCATCTGTGCCAGCACCAGCAGTAGCGTCTCCTGCCCTGCTTAAACATAGCTTCTGGTTTGAGACATCTTGATCCTTCAGAGCTGATCACTTCCCCCAGCCTCTGTTATCCCTGCCCTTTTGAAGAGGGGTGCTATTGGGCAGGTGAGGCCCTCATGGGCTCTGGGAACATACTGGGTCATCTGCTGTGGCAGTCTGGCCTCCATCAGAGATCAGGACTTCTCCTGATACACTGGCTATGTAAGTGCCCTCCATGAGCATGGGCCCGGCTTTCCCACCCAGATGCTGCCCTGGGCCAGATGCACCGCTGTTTCCCACATTCCAGCTCTCTGCCTCATTATGGCAGCCCCTGCTCCAGTGCAGATCGGCCACATGAAGTAAGCAGGGTGTGTGTAGGGGTGGGACAGTTGTGGGGAAAACAGGCATCCACAAATGCGGTCTCAATCTGTCCTCTTCATTGTGGCTTGGGAGCAAGCCCCAGAGCACATGCTTCTGGAGGGGGGAGTCCAGGCTTCCCACAGACCTCTTGTTAGTCCACATGGCTCTGCAACCAGCTAAGGGCGTTTCTTTTCCCTGTGTCAAACCCCAATATTTGTGTTTCCAATATGTAGCTTGAACCACTCACACCTAGGGCATATCTCCAACCGTGTAATCTCCCTTATATTCTAAGCCCTCTCCCTTGGGCACAGGTCAGGACTTGAATGATTCTTTTCCCTTCCTACCCTATTCCCCGTGGATCTTTCTTTGAGAGTAGGTTTGGGAATTTTTCTGCATTTTCCGATTAGTTTTTTGAGCTAATTGCTCTACATGTTGATGTATTCATTTTTTTTAAATTCAAGTATATTTTATTTACCATGTTGTGTTTCAGTTCAGTTCAGTTTAGTTCAGTCGCTCAGTCGTGTCCGACTCTTTGAGACCCCATGAATCGCAGCATGCCAGGCCTCCCTGTCCATCACCAACTCCCAGAGTTCACTCAGACTCACATCCATCGAGTCAGTGATGCCATCCAGCCATCTCATCCTCTGTCGTCACCTTCTCCTCCTGACCCCAATCCCTCCCAGCATCAGAGTCTATTCAAATGAGTCAACTTTTCGCATGAGGTTGCCAAAGTAGTGGAGTTTCAGCTTTAGCATCATTCCTTCCAAAGAACACCCAGGGCTGATCTTCTTCAGAATGGACTGGTTGGAACTCATTGCAGTCCAAGGGACTCTCAAGAGTCTTCTCCAACACCACAGTTCAAAAGCATCAATTCTTCGGCACTTAGCCTTCTTCACAGTCCAACTCTCACATCCATACATGACCACTGGAAAAGACATAGCCTTAACTAGATGGACCTTTGTTGGAAAAGTAATGTCTCTGCTTTTCAATATGCTATCTAGGTTGGTCATAACTTTCCTTCCAAGGAGTAAGCATCTTTTAATTTCATGGCTGCAGTCACCATCTTGATTTTGGAGCCCCCAAAAATAAAGTCTGACACTGTTTCCACTCTTTCCCCATCTATTTCCCATGAAGTGATGGGACCGGATGCTATGACCTTCGTTTGCTGAATGTTGAGATTTCAGCCAATTTTTTCACTCTCCTCTTTAGCCTTCATCAAGAGGTTTTTTAGTTCTTAAGTTTCTGCCATAAGCATGGTGTCATCTGCATATCTGAGGTTACTGATATTTCTCCAGGCAATCTTTATTCCAGCTTGTGCTTCCTCCAGCCCAGCCTTCCTCATGATGTACTCTGCATATAAGTTAAATAAGCAGGGTGACAATATACAGCCTTGACGTACTCCTTTTCCTATTTGGAACCAGTCTGTTGTTCCATGTCCAGTACTAACTGCTGCTTCCTGACCTGCATAGAGATTTCTCAAGAGGCAGGTCAGGTCGTCTGTTATTCCCATCTATTTCTGAACTTGCCACTGTTTATTGTGATCCACACAGTCAAAGGTTTTGGCATAGTAAATAAAGCAGGAATAGATGTTTTTCTGGAACTCTCTTGCTTTTTCAATGATCCAGTGGATTTTGGAAATTTGGTCTCTGGTTCCTCTGCCTTTTCTAAAACCAGCTTGAACAACTGGAAGTTCACAGTTCATGTATTGCTGAATGCTGGCTTGGAGAATTTTGAGCATTATTTTACTAGCGTGTGAGATGAGTGCAATTGTGTGGTAGTTTGAGCATTCTTTAGCAGTACCTTTCTTTGGGATTGGAATAAAAACTGACCTTTTCCAGTCCTGTGGCCACTGCTGAGTTTTCCAAATTGCTGGCATATTGAGTGCATCACTTTCAGAGCATCATCTTTCAGGATTTGAAATGGCTCAACTGGAATTCCATCACCTCCACTAGCTTTGTTCATAGTGATGCTTTCTAAGCCCCACTTGACTTCACATTCCAGGATTTCTGGCTCTAAGTCAGTGATCACACCATCGTGATTATCTGGGTCACGAAGACCTTTTGTGTACAGTTCTTCTGTGTATTCTTGCCACCTCTTCTTAATCTCTTCTGCTTCTGTTAGGTCCATACCATTTCTATCCTTTATTGAGTCCATCTTTGCATGAAGTGTTCCCTCAGGTGTACAGCAAAGTGATTCAGCTTTATATATACATGTATTTTGGCTTCCCACTTGTCTCAGTTGTTAAAGAATCACCCTGCAATGAAGGAGATTTGGGTTCAATCCCTGGGTTTGGGAAGATATGCTCAGAGGGTCATGACAAGCCACTCCAGTATTCTTGCCTGGAGAATCTCATGGACAGAGGAGCCTAGCAGGCTACAGTCCATAGGGTCACAAAGAGTGGGGCACATCTGAAGCAACTGAGCTTGCACAGGCACACATACATATATCTATTCCTTTACAAATTCTTTTTCCATTTATGTTGTTAAAGAATTTCTAGCAAGGTTGCCTGTGGTTTTGTAGTAGGTCTTTGTTGGTTATCTATTTTTTTTTAGAGTGGTGTCTATATAAATGTTAGTCACCAACTCCCAATTTATCCCCCACCTCCAACTTCCCATTTGGTAACCATCAGTTTGTCTTCTATGTAGATGCGTTTTTGATGTTCTTTGAGGGAGGGCAGTTTAATCGTTTGAAGTAGTCCTACTTTTCTGTCTTTGCTTTTGTTGCCTATGCTTTTGGTGTCACATACATAAAATCACTTCTAAGACCAATGTTTACAACTTCTCCAGGATGTTGTCTTCTAGTTGATTTATAGTTTCAGATCTTGCATTTAAATCTTTAATCAACTCTGCATTTAGTTTTTTATATGATATAAGGTAAGGGTCCAATTTCAATCTTTTGCATTCAGATTTCTAGATGCCCATGGCGATTAATTGAAGAGATGGCGAGGTGAAATTTAATCACAATCATCTCAAGGAAGAAATGAGTGACAAGCCTATAGGAAAGGCACTGGAGTGAGGGACTTGGCCAGGAGCATGTAAAGTTTGGGGACTCCCATTTGATTCCCGCTGATACATGAATGTGATCCTGGGAAGATGGGCTCTGACTCTTGGCACATAGACTTGCTCTTGACCTCTTCCAAGCAAGAGAAGCCTCTGGGCCAGCAGTATTGTGCTCTTATCATGAATCCATGGGCACTGCTTTGGCTTTTGCATTTGGTGTCATGCAAATGCGTGATCTTAATACAAAGGCATAGAGTTCCTCTTGCCTACTGATAAAATAAGCTTCTCATTTAAGTTCCTTTGACTTCTGATCCACTCTCTAGTTTATGGTTTTACTATATTGTCAAACAGATTCTTAGACATACTTGGCAGAAGAGAGTGATTCTCTCCCTTTCAGTCTTAGATAATCCAACTTCTGGTAATATTTTATATCACCACACTGTTGATTTCTAATCCGTTTACCTCTCTGGCATGCATTTCTGATAAGATACGTACTCAAAAATCTATCATACAAGGTGCATGTAATGAACTGCAAGTCATTAGAGAACGTGAAAAAATTAATACTCAAGAGAATGATTAAGAAAATTTCCTTGGGAGGTGACCATATAGGCTGGCCTCAGATGGTTGCTAGTTTCTGAGTCACAGAAGATAGGTGGACACAGGCATAGAGAAAAGTAGAAGGTCTTAGGGAAATCATTGTATCAGTCAATAGAGGTTGTTATGGACACAGCTAGAGGGGTCAGTTGAAATCTATTCATAGGGAACCGGTAGAAGTGGAAGTATAAGGAGTTTCTACTACTCTTTGTGAGTGCTAATGAGCAACCCCTCCCCCCTAAAGCACAGCTTTTGCAATAGGACTTGACATGTCTGAATCACAATATACCGTCCTTTTCCAGGAGAGCTACAGACATCTGATATTGATTTATTGTTGATCTACTTGGATATACCCTTTCTCAACTCATGACTTATTATTGATGTTTTCTCTTTTAACCCTAAGTGTCTTTGGATCCTTTTTAAACTCTATGCATCCTCAATTCTCTCTACAAGGTGGCAGTATATCCATGGATATTAAAATATATACCAGTGCTACTTTAGGGAAACAAGGCCCTCTAACATCCACTTTTGGTCGACCTCAGGACTTTGCTGATAGCTCAGTTGGAAAGATTCTGCCTGCAATGCTGGAGACATCAGTTTCAATTCCTCGGTAGAGAAGATCTGTTGCAGAAGGGATAAGCTACCCAGTCTAGCATTCTTTGGCTTCCCTTGTGGCTCAGCTGGTGAAGAATCTGCCTGCAATGTGGGAGACCTGGGTTTGATCCCTGGGTTGGGAAGATCCCCTGGAGTAAGGAAAGGCTACCCACTCCAGTATTCTGGAATACTCCAGTACTCCAGTATTCTGGCCTGGAGAATTCCATGGACTGTATAGCCCATGGGGTCACCAACAGTCAGAAACGGACTGAGCAACTTTCACTTTCAGCTCTTCAGGCCTAGCAATCTGTTACCTTCCCCTAACAGCAAGTATTTCAGTAAGTCCTACAACAGGGCATTAAAGTGTGATAGTGTTAAAGGGTGATAATATATACAGACCTGGAATCACAGCACTGACCTATATGTAGACATAAGGTCTCTCTGTCCATATCATCCTGGTAGCTGCTTTAAACTGATTAATTTTCAGTAGGCAGGGATGATAGTTCTCCCTCTTCCTTTGAAAGGAAAACCAAATTCCAGGGTCTCCTTCAATCTTAATGATTTTAAATCACATTCAGTGACTGACTTTGAATCATCAGCTGTGTCTCTCAGGAGTGTTAAAGTGCAAGAAGGATTTAATTAGGGGCTGCAGCTGCAGTCCAGATATAAAGGATACCATATCATTGACTTACAATCTGAACTCAATTCTTTGATGCTGATGTTAAACTCTGTGTTTTAACTGTTTCTAAAATGTTTTCTGAAGACACACGGATTGCTCTGGTAGAAACTATGCTTTATATATCTCCATATTTGATTGACTACTCCTTGAACCTATTTAAACATTTCAAAATGAAAGTTAACACCAAATTAAATATTCCTACTCTTCTTTTTAAAACCACGAAAACTTGTAGAACTTGGACTAACAAAAGACTTTATTGGGTAGGATATTTTATGACTGTAGTTATTTAGAAATACTAGGGGATGGTGATAAATATAAGACCAGCTTTTACTCAGTCTTATAATAATACTTGTATCAAAAGTCTTCTCCCCTGACTTCTCTGGCTGTCCAGTGGTTAGGACTCTGTGCTTTCCCTAGAAAAACTCTTTTCCCACAGTTCAATCCGTGGT